>NC_090649.1:56540611-56728111 GCF_040937935.1 Hyperolius riggenbachi | reverse complement strand
CAGGGACACAGGGGTTTTACTATAGAGGATTTAGTGCGATTTTGTGAAGCAGGTGATTATGGCGCATGGAGCTCAGTGCGGAAACTAGGTACACTTTAACCTGTTCTCAGTTTTGGAACAGTATATCTACGCCCCGCGGGAGGACTGTTCCTGTTCCAGGGGCGTAGATATACGTATCTCAACGCGATCGCCCATGTTGTCGCTGCCTGTTGGTACACTGATGAGTAAATGGAAACACATTGATCCTATTCACCTATAAATGTGCCTGTGGTCAGTGGTCACCGGCATCAATGAGATGTGGGTGGTCACTGAAAAAGTGAAAGCATCATACACGCATAACTTACACTGTTTACAGAATACAGGAATAAAGCCCCAAAATAAAACATTTGTATATTTAAAAAAATGACTTTGAAAAAATACATGTATAGTTACCTTAGGGACTTAACGTTTTTAATATGTGTGTCACAAGGGTATATTACTGTTATTCTTGCAAATAAGGCCTTATAAGTGACAGATGCAAAACTGGAAAAATACACTATTTCCAAATAAAATATCGTCGCCATACATTGTGATAGGGACATAATTTAAACATTGTAATAACCAGGAACAAATGGGCAAATAAGATGTTTGGGTTCTAGCCATAGTTGCACATTTTATTTTAAAACTATAATGGCCGAACAATGAGAAATATTTTTTTCTTTTTTTTTTTTAATGTAGAATTTTTATTGAAAGTTTTTATCATATACAATATATGTTGAAAGTCAAACGGTACAATTTGGAATAATAAGAAATACATTGGGTTCAACATTGAGTGCACTTCCAAAAAGTTGGCAGGTTATTGCATACATATTTCTACTATGAAATTTGCTAATAGTTGTCGTTGACAACCTTACAATAGTTATAGTACCTGGTATTCTGAAATCTGTAAATGTTATCTGTTTTAACTAAGATTCTGGTTGAGCTACCTATAAAGGAACGGGAACATTTACAGTAACACTATCATTAACAAACAATAACAAACAAACAAACAAACCACACAAATGAACAGTTTGCATCAAGCTTCTTTCCATATCTTTCATTTTAGTGCCTCTTATTGTTTAATTGTGCTTAAAAACAAGAAGAGAATCGAGAGCCCAATATGGTGCAGTATTGTCAGGTAAAATGAAGATTTCAATACAATTTTATGTGTATATACTCACAAACACGGGTTACCAATAGGCAACCACTTTAAATGCAGGTGGGGAGCATTAGGACCTGACCCCACTCAGGTTAAGAAGTCGCTCTCTGTAGATAGTAGATGGGGATGCACCCCTCCACCCAGGGTGGACTAGAAGATCAGTAACAGCTCGGTATACAGAGGCGCCAGAGTAGAGTAAAACGTTTTAAAAACCGTTTAAAAGCAGAGGGGGATGTTAGGGTGGACTCACCTCCCTCTTACAAAAAAGAAACCTCACTCGAGTCTCGATAAAACAGAATTGACAAATAATTTATTCAACTCCACAAATGCAACGCGTTTCGCGGGCGTGACCCCGCTTTCAGGGCCGTGCAGAGGGTCCTTAAGTGGGGGTGCTGAAATTTAAAAAAGGGGCCTGGCAATGCCTTCCCCCGCATGCCCCTCCCCTTCCTCATTTCTGGCTAGGGGGGTATTGATTGTCATGCTGTTGAATGCAGATGCTGGGTGCCATGTGGGTTCTGGGTGCTGGCACAGGGTGTCATGTGGATTCTGGCTGTATGGGTGTGTATCAACCATCATGTAGGTGTTGATTTCAGGTACTCAGTCCCTTTTGAGTTCTGGGTGCAAGTACTGGATGTCATATGTGAGTGCTTGCTGTGGGTGCTGGACACCAAGTGGAGGCTTAGTGCAACTGGAACTACTGCAGATGAAACATGTGGGTGTTGGGTGCAGGTACTAAGTATCACATAGGTGCAAATACTTGGTGCCATGCCTGCACTGGGTGCTAGCTCTGGGTGGGTGTTGTGTGTCACGTGGGTTCTGAGTGCAGGTACTTCGGGTGCTAGTACTGGTTATGTGAGTGGGTGCCATGTGGAGGCTGTGTGCAGGTGTGAGTAGTGAGTGCCATGTTGGGGCTGGGTGCAAGTACTGTGCCATGTAGGTGTGAGTACTGGGTGCCAGCTATAGGGTGAAGGGGTTCAGGTATTGGGTGTCATGTGGCTGTTTGATGCAAGTACTAAGTGCTATATTGAGGCCGGATGTGAGTATTGGGTGCAGGGTGCTTGGTGCAAGTACTGGGTGCTTTCTATAGTGGGGGTTACTGGTTGAGTGTGATGTGGGTGCTGAATATTGGTGGGATTGCTGTGGGTGGGAGATCACTGTGGGTACTGCTAAGAATGGCATAGTTGCTGCTAGGGGAGGTCGAAGTCAGGGTGGTTGATGGGAGAAGGGTAGGTCACTGTGGGTGCTGGGGGAGAAGTAACTGTGGGTGCTGTGGAAAGTAGAGGTCAGTATAGGTGCTGGAAGAAAGGGAGGTCACTGTGGGTCCTTTGGGGGAGATCACTGTGGGTCTCGGGAGTTAGAGGTCAATGTGGGTGCAGGGGGTTGGAGGTTACTATGGGTGCTGCTATGAATGGCATAGTTGCTTCTAGGGGAGGTAGAGGTCAGTGTGGGTGCTGGGGGAAGGGTAGGCCACTGTGGGTGCTGGGAGAAGTCAGTGTGGTTACTGGAGGAGGGAGTGGATGCTGGGTGTTGGGAGAAGCCACTGTGGGTGCTGGCAATGGGAGAGGTCACTGTAGGTGCTGCTTTTAGGATGGGAGGTCCCTGTGGGTGCTGCAGGGGACAGAAGGGTAGCCACTGGGGGAGGGAAAAATCACTGTGGGTGCTGGGGGAGGGATAGGTCAGTGTGGGTGCTGGGGTAGGCAGGATCACTGCTAGATCTGGGGAGGGAGAGGTCACTGTGGGTGCTAGGTGGAGGAAGAGGTCATTGTGGGTGCTGGGGGAGGGAGAGGTCACTATGGGTCCTAGGTGGAGGGAGAAATCACTGTGGGTGCTAGGTGGAGGGAGAGGTCACTGTGGGTGCTAGGGGAAGGAGTGGTCACTGTGGGTGCTAGGGGAAGGAGTGGTCACTGTGGGTGCTGGGGAGGGAGAGGTCACTATGGGTCCCAGGTGAAGGGAGAGGTCACTGTGGGTGCTAGGTGGAGGGAGAGGTCACTGTGGGTGCTGGGTAAGAGAGAGGTCACTGTGGGTGCTAGGAGGAGGAAGAGGTCACTGTGGGTGACATCACTGTGGGTACTGGGTAGGGAGAGGTCAGTATGGGTCCTAGGTGGAGGGAGAGGTCACTGTGAGTGCTAGGGGAGGGAGTGGTCACTGGATACTAGGTGGAGGGAGAGGTCACTATGGGTGCTGGGGGAGGTAGAGGTCAGTATGGGTCCTAGGTGGAGGGGGAGGTCAGTATGCCACACTAGGATTCCTGTCTGGGCCTCTTCACTGGAAAGTGTCCCAGGCGGGGGCGGAGCTTCCCACGGGTGGGCGGGGCTTATCGTGGCCGGGGGCGGAGCTTTTTTGTATCGCGAGTGAGGCCTTTTTTGAAGATTTTAGAAAGGGGGGTGCCTGGGCACCCAGAGCACCCCCCTGTGCACGTGCCTGCCCGCTTCCTCAGGCAAAAATGGAAGCACAACTCAGTGGGTCAAGCAGTAGGTTTGAGCGCCTCTGTCAAACCTACTGCTTGACCCACTGAGTTGTGCTCCCATTTTTGCCTGAGGAAGCGGGGTCACGCCCGCGAAACGCGTTGCATTTGTGGAGTTGAATAAATTATTTGTCAATTCTGTTTTATCGAGACTCGAGTGAGGTTTCTTTTTTGTAAGAGGGAGGTAAGTCCACCCTAACATCCCCCTCTGCTTTTAAACGGTTTTTAAAACATTTTACTCTACTCTGGCGCCTCTGTATACCGAGCTTTTGCTGAGCTTATTGTTTTAATGAATACTTCTTAATTTATGCACCATATCTAGGTTCAAGGAGACTGAAATAATTTTTTTTTCTAGTTTCTTATTATACCCATTAGTAGTTAGAATAAAATAAATCTTAACAAAATGTACCACCCAAAGAAAGCCTAATAAATGAAAGGGAGGAGCGCTGAAAAGTGAAAATTGTCTTGGTCCACAAGGGGAAAAACCCCTCAGTGGTGAAGGGGATAAAACAGGGAAGGTCATAGTCAACCAACTTCGCTACGCTGGAACTACGCGTAGTTTTACGCAATTACGCTTCGCCAAACTACGGCTTCGAAATCAAATATTCGCTTTGTATGCATTTTGTAGACTACGCGTTAAAATATGCAATTATGCGTCGTGCGAAGCGTAGTGTATGCGGATGCTTATGCCGTATGCAGAAAATTTTACACATTAATTGATCTTTAAATGCTTATACCGGGAACTCTTTTATGTGTACATTCCCCTTTCCAATGCGTACATTTGTAAGCATACAATCGCACGCGGAAAATTAGACGCGAGTAACGCCTTCATAGTTCACTACGCAATACACATGTCAACTACGCATAGTGGGCCTAAGCTACGCGTAGCGGTACTTCGCTACGCGTAAATTCCTAACCGTAGTTTTGAAACGTCACCTACGAACTACGATGCGTAGATGCGAACTACGATGCGTAAATTCGCACTCGCGTAGTTTCTGCTCATCCCTGGGATAAAAAAAAAAAAATAAGGCCAGAGTGTTCACTAGAAGGGCTGATACTACTATTAAAACTCTAATACTAAAAGAAGGAGAGGACTACAGAGGCTAAGATGGATAGATAGCTTATGTGATAGCTTATTGAAGCTAAAAACATGCCTATGCAACACATCTAGCGTGCAAAATGACATATGATCATGAAGAGTCAGAGTCGCCTAAATGTAGGAAGAAGAAGACCTGGGACTCACTAAGCAAGCACCAGAAGCCGCAGCAGCAATTGTGCGCAGTCATGTCCACTTTACGCCATATCCAGTGCTGTCTTTGAAAAAATGATCAAGACTGTAAAAGTTCTATGACCTTGCAATCCACGAGAACTACCAGCCTACAGTCTTGCCGATTCTCCTTTTGTCAAGTTGTACTGTTCCTGCAAAAAGAAGTGAACCAGAGATGAAGCATCCTCATGTATTTTACCATATATATCAGTGGGGACATTAGAGAAAACACCTACCCTGCTCTCTATTTCATTATTTACTGTTCAGATTGCTTCTTATCAGCCCAGATAAAATCCCCGACTGAGCATTCAGTCTGGCTTTGCTATAATGACTCAGCTATATTGATTCCTGAGCAAAGCCACTAGGGGGCAGGCTTGGGCTTGAAAAGACAGCACAGAAGACAGACTCAGCTATAAAGATTCCTGAACAAAGCCAGACTGAATGCTCAGTCGGGGATTTTATCAGGACTGATTAGAAGAAAGCTGTGCAGTGCAGAATGAAACAGTAAGCATGGTAGATGTTTTCTCTAATGTCCCCACTGATATATATGGTAAAATACATGAGGGTTCTTCGTCTCTGGTTCCCTTTTTTAAGGGCCCTTTCACACTGGCGCAGCGCGTCGCCACAATTTACCGCACTGCTACCGCAGGGCAATGAAAGCCTATGGGTGCTTTCATATTACCTGCGGTGTAGTAGTAACTACATTATCGCACGTATCTGCATCGACATGCGGTGGACCGGAAGTCATGTAAGTCTATGGTGACGCAGGAATTTTAAAAATGTTGGCGGTAGCGGTGGGGCGACATGCGGAAACGTATTTTTACAATACGCATCCGTTCACTTCCACATACCCGAAACAGGAAGTGACGGTGAGCGCATGTCACTTCCAGCTTGGACAAATGCCAGATGGGGAATACGGCATAGTAACGCGGTACTCCCCGAAGCCCTGTTTTTGGTGTTGCGGCCGCTGCAACGCACACGCCAATATACAGTGTGAAGCCAGCCTGAAATAAAGAAACTGATTGCAAGCTCTTGTACCAATCCCGTCCTTCCATACCTGCTCTGTGCTTGCAGCAGCTGTTTAGCCCAAGTTACGACTTTCATATTCTACTAATGGAAAAAGTCTGTTCTGGAGATAAAAGTTGCGGGGAGTTACTGAAGCGAAGTCTGCGAAGGTGCAGAAAAGAGCTGTGAGATTTAGAGGGTAATATTCACCGCTAAGCAGAGGTGTCTCTTCTCATTAACACAAAGCAGATGGGGTGACGGTGTGACACTCGCACTGTAAGCATTATCCTGAAAACTACAGCTAGAGGGGATCCAACTTTTAGGGAAGTGATTGAAAAATATTGCTGTGTTGGATCACAACAAACAGATCATTCAGTGATATGTAATGAAGTGACATGGACCCTTTACAAACTTTGTGAATAATCTCTACTATTTTGTAGGAACATGTGGAGTTGAGGTTCTCCTGGCCGGGCTGTAGAGTGGAACCTGCATACAACTAGCCTAATCTTCTACCGTCTGCTCGAGTCAAGAGACTCCCTTCGGTGCTGCTTGTCCATAAATTTCCAAAGCTAGAAATTCATTTTATGGCCAAGCAGCCATTTTGCTTGTTGGTTGAGCTGTTTGGCAACAATTCTTCCCACCGGCCATAAAAAAACGATGAGATAAATTCCAACTACATTCAAACTCAACAAGACAAATTCTCAAAGCACTCATGTTGATTTGACAGGAAGTGCATTTATTTGGCCAAATTCCAAGCTGCACACAAATGTGCCTGTAATCTGCATGCAAGCCAGAATGATGAGAACCTCACTTAACAACTCTTATATTTATAACTGTAGCTGTGCTTGCCTACAGCTGTGCACTCATTTATGCAGACTTCAGACCTCTGGTAGCAGAGTTGTGGCTTGACTGCTTATTCTCTGATTGGTGCTGCCTCATTCCACAACCCTCCGACCCTTCGAACCCAACATTGTATTTAAGTTGTTGTGCCCCACTACTGAAGCCACACCCCCTCCACTCAATACAGTGACAGCCACACCTACCCTCCCTACCAATCAGCATCAAAGGTATGGCTTGAGTGGCACAAGCACTACCTGTGCTGAAAAGCAGTTGGGTGACTGCACAGATGCCTCAGTGTGATGTCGTGGCTGGAATTTTGAGAGGCCCTGCTGGTGTCTATGAAGACTTGTAGCTGCGAAGGTGGGGTAGGGGGGGGGAGAGTACATTTTAATCCAGAACATAGGCTTTAAGGTGGATTTCTAATGTATACTATACATTTAACAACAAGTCCTCTTCTAATAGCAAAGTTATAATCAAGTGCTATGTCTTTACCTCCCAAATCCTTCCCGCAGCCCTGGGGGCGCCGGCCTCTGGTGTGTAGTCCCAACCCCTGCTAAAAAAACCACAATGGTGTCTGCTCTACTCAAGATAGAAAAAAATAACTACGGTGGGAAAAAAACATGGCTTTTCTTTTTAGCGGGGACGGGGCTGCTAACCAGTGATCCAGAGGGGACGGGGGGGGGGGGGGGGGGGGGGAGAGGGGGGGTACAGGGAGGCTTTTGGGGGTGTAAAGAAACAGCAGGTAATTATAACTTGCTATTAGAAGAGGACCCTCTGAACGTGTAACATACACTGGAGGTCCGCTTAACCACTTCGGTACAATCGGTCTCTGGCCCCTTAAAGATGAACCACCAGTAAAAATAATGTAATAAAAAAAGTTCTTCATTTTTACAATAATTATCTATAAATGATTTAGTCAGTGTTTGCCCATTGTAAAATCTTTTAAATCCTTAATTTACATTCTGACATATATTACATGGTGACATTTTTACTGCTGGCAGGTGATGTAGCTGCTGCTTGCTGTTTTGGCAGCTGGAAACAGCTGGAAACTGTTATTTCCCACAATGCAACAAGTTTCACAGACAGGAAACTGCTAGGAGTACCACGGTCCTCAGAGTTTCTTGTGGAGGGTTTCACCACAAAATCAGTCATACAGCGCCCCCTGATGGTCTGTTAAATTCTTGGTCGGAGTTTCTATTTAAGGACCAGAGACTGCTGGTACAAAAAATGGGTTCCAGCGACATCACGCCGCATGGATTTGCACCGCTCTCCCATTGCTGAAACTCACTTGCTCTGCCGTCCCTATGATGGCCGAGCTGTGAGACGGTCAGGAGCCGATTTCATTGCCTCCTGACCGTGTCATCAAAGTGAGCCATTGGCTCACACACTGATCACAGGGGCTGTAGCGGCAGGAAAGCAGCGCGATCGGTGGTATCGTACGGGCGGGGGTGGTGTGGGGGAGGAGTTGAACTCTACATCCTGGTAAGGATAACCTTTCCAAAACTGGGCGTAGATATCGAGTAGCACCGTCTGGCAGCGGTTACAGATCCGATTGCTGATTAGTCGCAGTACGTTGCAAGTCTTGTCGCACTTTCCACTCTCTTACTAAATAAGCCCAACTGAGGCAGACGTCACCTTGCAGAGAAAGCTTTGCTGTTGTTCCCACTGCCTGGATACAGCCTCGCTCTCCCACCACCGACAGCTGCACCACACTCCTAATGAGGTTAAGTGCGCTTATATAACGGGGTTAAGTCATCTCCTCCCGTTACCTGGCAGCAGCAGGAAATAATTCCATTTTTCTCTAGAACTGCAAAGTGTAACAGCAGCGAGGAAGTCGTAAATCAATACAGAGATTTTTCGGAAAGTAATGAAGTTATAAGAAAAAGAGAAAGTTACCGAGTTTAGCCGTTGCTTGGAAAAGTTCGGCTCCAGTAACCCGAAAACCGGCCTTGGTGGCGTCACCTACCTGCTGTGCTCTTCAGTCACACGCATCTAAAAGTTTCAGTGGAAGTTGTAGTTAAAAAAAACAGAGCTCTACAGTTTATGAGACTAGTAAATATGGTGGCCTGCGGATGCCGGGGCGGCTGGGTGGGGGGCCTTCTGCCCTCTGTCTCGTTGGTCCGTTTCCTGGTGTCCGCTCGCTCTGCCCGCCCCGTGCGTGGCTGCCGGGCGGCTGGGCGGGGCTTGGTGGACGCACCGCCGGGTTGCCATGGCGACCTGGCGTCGTGTCTGCCAGCCCCGCCCACTCGCCCGACATTGGCCTCTGGTGGGGGCGTGCGGGACCGGCCTCTTGGTGACGTTGAGCAGCCGGAGGGATAAGACCTTCCCGGGGGGCATTATGGGAAGCTATGCAAACCTCCAGTTGAAGCCGGAAGTCCGGCGAAACCGGTCGAGGACGCATGTGCTGCGTCCCGACCCCCACCCGCCCTCCGCTGTGGATCCGCTTTGCCTCTTCAACCCTGCATGGATTATAGCAAAACTTGCCTTATACAGCAGAGACCAGCCAGTCACGTTGGGACAAGACAGTCTGTACACGTAAGCAACACTGGATTTCTGCAATACTCTTTCCATGCCAGCAATTGAGCGCCTTTATTTGCTCGCTACTCAAACCAGCGTACAAACCACTTCTCTTTCTGCTTGAAGCATACTAACATGGAACTGCTTGTTACTGCAAAGTTTTTTTGATTGCTATAATTGCACCTATGCAGAAGCTGGATATAACTGGTTGCTGGACTGCATGTTTATGAACTGGTATTTCTTATGATGCGCTTTGCTGGGAGCCAACACTACTTGGTCTGGAACTGTATTGAATATACTGGCTTATTACTGTGTGCAATGTACTCGACTGTGAGCTAATACTGCTTGGCTATGAGCTACTATCGCTCTGCCTAGGAACTGTCTGTGAAGATTTTGGTTTATTACCATGTGCGACGCGATTGGCTGAAAATCGACACTGTCTTACCTGGATCTGCTTGTTAATGGTCTCTCCAGCTCAGCTGGTGAACATCAATACAATTCTGTACAAAATATTGCATTTCAGATCAATATCATTTCTGTAGGCTTTGGTATATAACCGGCAGAAGTTAGGGAGGGGCTCAGTGACCCCCCTGGTGGGGCGTGGTAGGGGGTGCGGGGCGGGCACATTTTTATGGGGTATTTTTTAAATGTTTGATATATTGGATTAATAAAGTATCTTTTTGGATTTAAAGAATCACTAGTTAGCTTGATTTGTGCTCAATCGGGTTATACCAACATTTAATATTATCTCATTGTTTTTTGGATTAGTAAATATGTTAATATACATATTACAGTAAAAGTTTTAGAGCAGCACTGGGCAAACTATCAGCCCGCCAATAGGCATCCAGATTCCTCTGCTCCCCCCCCCCCCTGCAGAATCACGAGCGGGCGATGAGAGTGGGTTACACCTCCTCTGATTGCCTATTCCAGCGTCTTGTCTCCATGGCCACAGGGCGTCAGGTGAGACGATGTCCGGACGTGCCAGCGTATTAGACTGTGGTCATGGAAACAGCGCCGGACGATCAGGTGATCAGGTGAATTTTAATCCACAGTATCACCCACTCATGTCTCTGCAGGAAAGTAAAGTATTTCAGGATGTGGCCAGGACCACGTAAAGTTTGCCTGGGCCTATTTTAGGGTATCAATAGCCCCCAATAACGGTCACAAGTGTTTAGTTTCTTCCTTATGTCTCATTCATATAACAGTATGGCCTCATTCGGTAATGCAGTAAACAGCTGATTTTTCCGATCACCTTGCCAAATGCCAATTCACTAAACCTATAACCGCACTGAAAATGACTGACTAGTGAAGTAAATTACGGACTTGTGCGGTTAATACCTCAAGAAATGTCAAGAAATTGCAATTTACAAAGATTAAAGCATTTGGTAAATCAAGTAAAAGTGTTCGGTAATTATCTGCACCAGCCTGTGGCTTATAATCTCCATGCGGTAAAAGTTGACAGATGTAGCAGACAGCCAATAGGGAGAAATAAGCAGCCCTGCTTCTCACCCCATTTGAGCAGATACACTGGCGGGCGGGACTTGAGTAGGACAAAGCAGAATAATGAAACATTTAGAAAGGCTTTTCTTTATCCCTTTAGAAGTGTATATCTGAGACTGGCAAATAGGGCGCTGGAAATGTGAGCTCACGATGTGTGGCCATAGGCCGTAATGTGAATAACGGCTACAGCGGCACTCAGACAGTAATTTGGGCGCTGTCAAAAGACAGCTAAAGCTAACAAAATGTTGGGATGCATTAAAAGGGAAATAGAAACTCGAGATGCTAGCATAATATTGCCCCTGTTTAACTCTCTAGTAAGGCCACATCTGGAATATGGAATTCAGTTCTGGGCACCACATTACAAAAAAGATATTGCAGTTTTAGAGCAGGTGCAGAGACGAGCAACAAAATTGATGCGTGGGATGGAAGGTCTCACTTACCAAGAAAGGTTAGATAAACTGGGTTTATTTAGTCTAGAGAAAAGACGCCTTAGAGGAGATCTAATTAACATGTATAAATACATCAGAGGGCAATATAATAGCTTGGCGGATGAGCTTTTTTTCCCTAGGCTCAAAGGACTAGAGGACATGATCTGCGCATGGAGGAAAAACGCTTTAGCCATTTATTTAGGAAAGGGTTCTTTACAGTAAAGCTGGCCATACACTGGCCCGATTTCCCGCCGATCGACAGCAGATTCGATCACTGGGATCGAATCTGCTGTCAAATAGTTCGCGCTAAACGCACCGAGCCGATTGATTTCCTCCTGATATCAATCGGTCCGTCGATCACGCCGTGCGGGAAATTACCGTCGATCGCCCGCGGATAGGGAGCGCGTCACTTGCGGCGTATGATTCGGGACATTTCGACGCATGTATACATTACCTGAGGCTGGCTCCCTGGCATCCCGTCCGTCACTGCTCCCGTCATAGCACCTCCGGCATCCTCGTATAATTTCCGTTGTCATGCCAGTGACAGCGGAAGTACAACTAGAGGGCGCTCTATTTGAACTTCCGCTGTCACTGGTGTGATAGCGTAAGTTATATGCGGATGCCGGAGGTGCCACATGACGGGGACATCACGCCCGGGAGCCAGCCTCAGGTAATGTATGCCGCGGGGGGACAGGCGGCAGCAGCAGCAGCTCAGCGGATTGTGAATCGGTTTCAGGCTGAAATCGATTCACAATCTGTTTGCAGTAAAGGCAGCCATACGATCCCTCTCTGATCAGATTCGATCAGAGAGGGATCTGTCTGTTGGTCGATCTGATGGAAAATCGACCAGTGTATGGCTACCTTAAGAGTGATTAAGGTGTGGAATGCATTGCCACAGGAAGTAATTATGGCAAACTCTATACCTGCATTTAAAGGGGGCTTAGATGCTTTCCTTGCGTTGAAAGACATCCATGGCTACAATTACTAGGTAATGCCTAATGATGTTGATCCAGGGATTTTATCTGATTGCCATCTGGAGTCGGGAAGGAATTTTTCCCTTTTGGGGCTAATTGGACCATGCCTTGTAAGGGTTTTTTCGCCTTCCTCTGGATCAACAGAGATATGTGAGGGAGCAGGCTGGAGTTGTACTTTGTTTTCTGGTTGAACTCGATGGACGTATGTCTTTTTTCAACCCAAATAACTATGTAACTATGTAACTATGAACTGCCCTTAGTCGATTGAAGCCAGTGTCAATGAAACAGGACTGCGCTCTCTGGCTGTAATTCAGCCTGCTGGAGGGACATCCATTTATTCTGGAGGGGAGTGTGCAGAGCTTCATTACTGTCTGCTGCCTTCATGTGGGTGGTGTTTACCAGTTTAAAGCAGACCTGAACTCAGAACTTCCTCTCTGCTCTAAAAGATACGCAACAGCATAATAACCTTTAAAGGTAAACATTTCTTTGTTACAGTTGATACAAATCCAGAAATTAATATGCACTGTGTCTACTTCCTGCTTTCAAGGAAGCAGACATATTGTTAACATCCTGTGCTTTCAAATGAGCTAATCTGCCTAGCTGCTGTGGCAGTCAGGTGATACAGGGGGTGAGATCTAATTACAACTTGTGATTGGACACAGATTTTTTTTTTTTGGGGGGGGGGGGGGTATTAGACAGGCTTAGCTCTCTAAATACATACAGGGTGCATTTCTCTATGTTTTATTCTGTCCTGTGCAAGAGTTCAGGTCCACTTTAAAGGATACCCAAAGTGTCATGTGACATGAAGAGATAGACATGTGTATGTACAATGCCAAGCACACAAATAACTATACTGTGTTCCTTTTTTCTTTCTCTGCCTGAGTTAAATATCAGGTATGTAAGTGGCTGACTCAGTCCTGATTCAGACAGGAAGTGACTACAGTGTGACCCTCACTGATAAGAAATTCCAACTATAAAACACTTTCCTAGCAGAAAATGGCTTCTGAGAGCAAGAAAGAGGTAAAAAGGGGAATTTCTTATGAGGGTCACACTGTAGTCACATAACTCTTTCGGGCAGAGAAAGAAAAAAAGGAACACAGTATAGTTATTTGTGTGCTAGGCACTGTACATACCCATGTCTATTTCATCATGTCACATGTCCGTTTGGGTATCCTCTAAGAAGCAGCTCTGTTTCCTGAACACTTAGAGAAGACCTTTTTTTTTTTTTACCCAGGCTGCACCTATTTATACTACACATTAATCTGAATGCTGGTGGTGAGCAAATACTTTAATATCTGCACCCATGTGACTTGTGCCCTACCATTCTACTACCACCCACCTACCCCCTTACCCACCTCCAAGTTGAAAGGGGTGGTCAATGAGATACAAATTATTCCAAGTTGATGCAAATGTTATTGTATTGCAACCTCTCGGTGCCTTTGGACTAGGATCTTCCACCTACCTGAGGACCAATTTGACTGATAAACTCAGAGGCTAAGGGATTGGGGGGGGGGGGGGGGGGTAAATTCAATGCTCTGCTGGGGGTCCTATGTGTCTTCATCTGGCTCTGGAGTATGATTGGAGGTTGCTTGCTTCAGGGGCCTTTGAGGTGAAATGGGAGGATACAAATGTCCCAAGGAGGGTCTTCAATTCTCCTTTCAAAACTACATATTATCTATAAGAGGCAGTAGGAGTAACTATCTTCTTTCATGAGAGCTGCTTGTGGCTGTTCACACATATTATATCATCACTCTGTAACTTTTGTAGAAAATGACTAGTTTTACGCTCCTATTGTTATGCTGCTTACATCAGTATTAGGCCTTGCTGATGACTCATACAGGCTTATTGGGTAAAGTACTACAAATGGTAGGCATACTGTGCAAACTGCAGTAATCTGTGAAATGATAAAAATACAATTAGTTCCCCTTACTGAATAATCCTTATCACCGCGTAATCGCCGTGTACTAACTTCCTGTGCCGTAGTCAAACACTGCCTGTGTCACAAATGTTCATTCTGTGTACAGTACAGTCACAAATGTCAATGACATACAGGATCTCTGTAGTCCAGAGCCAGAAAGGTGAGGGCAGGTAATAGGAGGACGCCTCTGGGCCCCATACAGTATATAGGCTACATGTGAATCACTAGGCTGGTTCTAATGCATCTCTGCGTTTGCCTAGAATAACCAGGCAGCTTTCTGTGTTTTTTCCAGACGCCATGCACCTATTTTCATTCATCATGAATTATGACAGCTGGAAACATGCATGTGAATGTGCATGCTGCGCAATAAAACACAGCATAAGAACAGGTGCATTTTCACAATTGACAAGACGTGATGCGAAGTTTAAAGTGGGGAACTACACTGTAAAAAACAGCAAAAGGGGGTAAGAGGCCCCCCTCCCGGAATGTATAAAACTGAGTTAAAAACAAACAGAGAGAAAAAGGGGAAGGTGTCTTAACTCAATCACCACAAAGTTATGTACAGAAATATAATGAATTTTCAAAAAGCACAGGCAACGCATTTTGCGAGACGCTGCCCACTTCTTCAGGCCAAATAAAGTACTGAAGGTTTTCAAAAGCTCGGTTCACAGGTTCTCTGCACATGGCTTTTGATACCCTTCGGGACTTTATTTGGTCTGAGGAAGTAGCAATAGGGAACGGGGAAGCAATGTTAAAAAAAAAAACAACAACCACCGGGCAGGTATTCTTTTTTTTATTCAGCAAGCGTAAAAACGCACAATAGACCTATTTCACTACAAATCTCCATGGGGAAGCGGTGTTCTCCACAGACATTTTTTACAGCCGGGTGGCATGAAAAAGTAGCAGGTGGGGGCGTGATTAGAGAATGCAGGTTGGGACTTTGCATCCCGCTTATTGCAAAAGATCCGATGGATCCCTTGTGGAATGAAATGAGAACGGATCCTATCAATAACATAGGCTGTCCGTTTTCCGATCTGGCAAATCGGGCTAAAAAAAAATATATACGTTTTGTCCTGCAGTGTCAAGGAAAAAAAAAAAGGTCCATTGAGACCATTGGATAAACCGACCTGTATGTACATTCTCAAACTATTTGCCCAATAATGATACCTTCTTTTTTATACAAACTTATTTCTATGTAATATGAGGGCCTACCTATGCCAGGGCTCGCAAATGTTTTAGACCAAGAGCCAGTCGTCTGTTTTTGAGACTGCACACAATGTTTTCTGATTGGCCATGGGTACACTAAACATACTTTCTTAAATAACAAATGTCCCTCATGAAGTGAAACCACGTACCATTGTAAAATGTGCAGTTGTCAAGTCCCCATAATGTGTAGCACTGAGATGTGAATTATGCGGGGCACTGCAAAATGTGGGCGCATGCACAACAGATAATTTTCACCCCCCCCCCCAAAAAAAAAACAACAATTCGGCAGATAGTCCCTACACCCCAAAAATATAATTATGTGGTGTGTTCAAGAACATATATGCAGCAATCACCCACATATGAAATGCAGCAATCGCCCCATATATGAAATGTAGCCATCAACCCACATGTAAAATGCAACAATCATACCCCATGTACGAAATACAGCAATCATCCATGTCAGGTTCAATTACCATCATGGGCAGGACGGCTGGCGCAGACAGGTAACAGAGTAGGGGTGTGTGCGCGTGACTCCAGGAATGTGGTTGCCTGTTCCCGGTCGTGTGGTGTGAAGCGTGAGGTCAAAGGCTTTGCGTGGCTGGCACGGTATGCTGATTGCGTGCATAGCAACCCATGCGTGCCTTCACAATGGTCTATAAAACACAGCGAGACACAGCACTCGGTGCTGTAGGCTTGCAGCTAGTGGTGGCGTTTCACCTGTATCCTATTCCTTTGTCCTGCTCTTGTATCCTGCTCCTGTTACCTATGTACCGATCTTGGCTTGTCTGACTATCTGAATTGGCATTTATCCTGGCTTTGGCTGACTAACTGAATTGGCAATTGACCCAGCTACACTCTTCCCACGTGCTCCTGCCCTGTCTGGGTATACTGTTTCACCCGCAGAGCTCCAGGCTATCAGATGCAAGGGATGCTGTCATCACATCGAAGTCTCCACTCCTAAGGTATGTTCACTATCCCAACAATCCCATATATGACATGCAGCAATCATTCCCCATAGATGAAGTGCAGCAATTAACCTACATAAGAAATGCAGCAATCATTTCCCATATATGAATCCCACCCCACATCCCATTGTTCCAACCAGGCAAAAAGGGGTTGTGTTTTCTGCAATGGCATGCAGTTGTGTCTATGCACTGCTAGCATTTCTCCATTGGGTCCCGTTATACCCAATCCCACCAGTGCGTTTTTGCCAAAAAACAAGGCTGGACATGTATTTTAAGAAAACTGCTTGCAGTTTATTGCTAATGACTGGATCAATAATTTGACTGAAGCACAAACACACAAGAAATGCACAGAAAACTAGAGAAAAATGTATTTTTCTACAGTTTTACTAATGTGACTGTCAGCTATAATGGGCACCACTTTTATACCCGATAGACTGAGATGAGCAGGCTTTTAGCGGCTGTCACTATATCAACACGGTGGTGATTAAAAAACAAGCGACACCCATGCTAACCTAGAAATAAAAAACACATATATAAGCAGATAAATACTACTTCTACTTACATAACAGATGTATTGTGCTATCCACTTAATGATTCCTGTAAATTTTATAAAGGAAAAGCAGAAAATCCTATTCTAGGCAGTGGCCATTTTGCCAAGCTAATGCTGACATCATATCCTCCCTGACTCTGGTTTTCCCCCCTCCCTTCTCTTGCTCATTGTGTATTCATCAGCTGCCCTCCTCCCAGAGTCTTCAGACACTCCCACCGAGGTTTTATAACTAACAACTTGCACTGTCTTTTTTATTTACCCATCCAATCACTGAGTCACCTCAGCCTTGCTTGTAGACACAAGTGAGCAGAGGGTTTTTCTGATAAGCAGCTAGGCAGGGAAATAAATGGAAGAGGAGGAATATATCATAGATAAAAGAACTCCCAGCATTAAACTGTTTGGCACTGACTACTAAAGGGCCAGTGCTCCTAAAGTATGTGATAACTCCAAACCATAACAGCAGAAAAAAGTTTTGCAAGTTGTGAATACAGGATTAGTATCTTTATCACTTAATACACTCAGACCACTTGCTGTTGAAATTTGATATTTATGGTGACAATACTGCTTTAAAGATGCTAAGTGAACCGCTAATAATTCCACCTTGCCATGTAAATTGAAAGATAACCCGAGGCCGAGGTGGGCAGATGGGACACAGAGGCATGTCCTCTGCCTCCTGACATGCCTCTGTATCCCCACACTGCCGCTCTCTGCCCCCTTCCCCCCACCACCACCCGCGCTATAGCCCCTGAGATTGGCAACATTACTTTGTCACCATCTCAGAGGTAAACACAGGGAGAGGGATTCCCTGTTCAGTTCAGGACTTCCAATGCTGCCATTGAGCAGCCTTCTCTCCCTGGCCGCACCCCCTGCCGCTCCCCCGCACACTGTGAATGAGAGAATGTATCTCTTTAAGGGCCCAGTCACACGTGAGCGTTTTCCTGGCGATTTCGGAAAAACGCTCAAACGCTAGCGCTTTTCAAGCACTAGTGTAATTAAAGTCTATAGGCCCGTTATTACTTGGGTGATTTGCGCTAATCGGTGCAAATCGAACAAAAAGCGAAACACAAACACGTCGCCTGCACCATTTTCAGACGATTTCCCGGCGATCACGTTTCAGTGCTATAGAAGCGCTAAACGCGATTGCCAAAAATTCACCAAGTATGGTGGAAAATGATTTTTTTGGCGTTAACCACCAAAAATCGTCAGAGCAAAAGCGCTAGCGTTTTGCTAACAGCAAGTGTGAATGGGCCCTCATAGAGCTCCTTTAGAGTTGAGAAAAATGTGTCTGATGCAGGTGATGCCATTTTCAGAAAACAAGATGGCCGCCCCACGCCATGACAGAGAGGCATCACATTGTGCAGCTCTGGCTGGCACGGTGCGGTGACGACGTGTATGAGTAAATTCATGTTAGATTACTTTGCAGAACATGTCAGAGAGCGAGAGGAGATGAAAGGAAGGAAAGTTTACTTCATGTTTGTTTTGACTCCACATAATTTCACTTTCTAAATTATAAGTAGCCGCCATAATCAGGCCCTCACAAGCCTCCGCTTGTTATCATACAGTTTCCCTTCCGGAGGAAAAAAGCTTTACTGTACACTCTATGACATTGCACAGCCCGGATCTGCAACTGAGATTTAATTTGGAAAAGAAATTAAATGAAAGTCATGCGACTGCTCATAAAATCCCCGTTGGGTGTAGTGTTTCTGCCTGCTGACTAACAGGAGGACAGCAGCAGCAGCGGGCCATCCAGGCGTTATGGTAAATAAGAGAGGAATGTGCCTCAGCAAAGGACTGTCACTCTCTGGCCTGCTTCGGGCCTTGGCTAGGGGTGTGCGCCCAACCGCCAATCACCTCCGGGAGGCGGGAGCAAGGCGAGAGAGCTGCTAATTACAGACACACAATCCCCCTGCTGGAGAGGCGGCTTCTGTCAGAGAGAAATATAAGCAGGCGAGTCATAACTGTCTAATCTGCAAAACTTCAGGCGTCAGGCTCGTCAAAGTGCTTCGGAGGCATGACGGACGGACTGGTTTCATGGTGACAGGTTTTTCCATCTGCGATTGTAAAATAAAACCTTTTTTTTATTCTGTAGATCTCATTGAAATTACAGTGGTTGTATGTTATTTAGTTTGTTTTATCTCTTCTCTGCTTTGATGTCTGGACTAGAAACGACCTCCTGGTTTTTCAGTACAGTTTACCTTTCACTTTGTCATATTCTGGTCCCGATTTATCAAGACAAGTGGAAAGTAGTGTTGTCCGGATCATGAACGATTCGGATCTTTGATCCGAATCTATTTTATGAGTCGATCATCCGAATCATCAAAATGAACGATTCGGATCGCAAAGGGGCGGGGCCAGGAGCGACACGCCCCCTCTCAGCGGGCAGCGGGGGTCCTGAAGCAGAGATCGCTGAGTTGGATGGGAGGCAGCCTTGCAGGGAGACAGGTAGCTGAGAGAGAGAGGGGACATGGGTGCCACTGCCAGATATGTGTAGAGCACACATACTGGCTATAACATTCTGCCCATTATAGGCTGGCTGTTCCGTAGTGCTGCACAGTGAACACATGGGAAGCTTTTGGCTCAGCACAGCTCAGTAACTTTGCAGACACTGTGATTGAAAGGCAATATAATCCTCCTGCACTCGGCACTAAACAGCTGCACTTATCTTCTGGGAATGCTTTCTTTCACTGTGCGACCTTTTCTTTCAAAGTGTACAGATGAACATATAGGTGAAATATATGTAAAGCATCATGACTGTGGGTATTACGTGCAAACATTTCTGCTCTCTGCTCGTCCCTCCTCCCTTCTCTGTCCACTCCCTGCCCTCTGTCCATCTTCTCCCCTACTCTGTGTGTCCACCCCCCTCTCCTTCTCCTGTCCACAGACCTGTCCTGCTGTTCATTTCACCCCCGAATGCTTCCGGTAGTAAAATGATCCGAGATTCGGATCAAAGATCCGGATCTCTTCAATGATCCGATTCGAATCATCCGGATCATTGAAAAGATCCGAACTTCCATCTCTAGTGGAAAGAAAGTCGAGCGAAGACACTACTAAGATCGCGGTGCACATGCGCAGAGCGACAGGCAATCCAGTTATGTACTTCCTTTTCCAGCAGGGACTACACCTCTGAATGGAGGGAGGTGCTACGCATATTACGTTGTCGGCGCACTCTGCCATAGGGTAATATGGACAGGAAAATGGTACGGCGCAATCATCATGCCCTGGGCTCTTCTGCCCCAAGACTATTGCACCGGTAGATGTGTGAAACTAGCCTCACACTTAACCTCCTATAACTATCCCTAACTCTATTCCCTAGCAATTTCCTTCCTATGGCAAAATCGGACAATGACCAGTTACCCTGCGACCCCCTTGGTGTTCGGCTACAGTATAGGTGAACCCTACTGCTGCAGCTAAACCTCTAGCACCCATACAACCGACCCTCCTCCCCCGGCAATACTGACAGTGCGCTCACACTCAAAACTGCCATTGCCCAACCGCTTTCGTGGCCAAACCCAGGAAACTATTGTTCTTTCCACTTTTTTTTGTGTCATCTGCTCACACTTGATTATTGACCCTCCCACCAGCTGAATCCAAAAAGACAGGAAGCAAGTTGTACAGTAGTTCCAGAAACATTTGGCCCATAAATTAGCTATTTTGCCTCTGTATACTGTATTTGTATTCTGTTATCAAAATATTTTAGTGTACAAATGCAGACAAGTGTAAACATTTAATCATTTTTGGCAGTACAGTTTGATATATCATTTAAGACCACATTATTTTCAACTATAACTCTCAGCACTATGTTTGAACATGACACAGTAACATGATGTAGAATCTTACATAACCGTTAGTGATAGTGAGCTGAAAAACCAAAGTAAACCAGTTATTTTGTAACCATAGCATAAGCCAGGACAAAAAAAAAATACATTTGTAAAAAATATAGAAAATGGTTATTATTAGATACAGCAATTTATATGAACACCAAATGTATTAGAAATTCCTGATATATAAAATCGAAAAGTACCCTGTGTGACATATAGTTGTGTCTTTAAAGTGCACCCGAGATGTTTTTTTACTGGGGGCATTTATACTTACCTGGGGCTTCCTCCATCCCCAAGAAGTGCGTCGGCTCCCTCGCCGTTGTCCTCTGCCGCTCCATTCACTTGATATTCCTTTCGGTACTCTGGACAGTTGCGGTGCTTCTGCGCATGCACAGCAGCCCTCCCCCCCCCCCCCCCCCCATCGCACTCATGTACGTGGGAGCGTTCTGCGCCTGCCATGTTGGAGTCAGGTTGATATCTACCGTATTTTTCAGCATATAAGACATCCGGAGCGGTCTATAAGATGCAACTAGGTTAAAGGGAACCTAAACTGAGAAGGATATGGACTTTTCCTTTTAAGATAATACCAGTTGCCTGACTTTCCTGCTGATCTTGTGTCTTCAATACTTTCAGCTACAGCCCCTCAACAAGCATGCAGATCAGGTGCTCTGACTGAAGCCAGACTGGATTAGCTGCATGCTTGTTTCAGGTCTGTGATTCAGACACTACTGCAGCCAGAGAGATCAGGGCTGCCAGGCAACTGCCAGGAAACATGCATATCCCTCTCAGTTTAGGTTCCCTTTAAAGGGAACCAGAGACGAAGCACCTTTGTGTATTTTACCATATATATCAGTAAGAACATTAGAGAAAACACTTACCATGCTCTCTGTTTCATCCTCACTGCTAAAAGTGTCTGTTATCAGCTGTGATAAGAATCCCGGACTGAGCATTCAGTCAGGCTTTGCGGGAATGATTATAGCTGAGTCATTATAGCAAAGCCACAAGGGGGCAGGCTTGGGCTTGAAAAGACACCCAGAGAAGACAGATTCAGCTATAATCTTTCTGTAGCAAAGCTAGACTGAGTGCTCAGTCGGGGATTCTTATCAGAGTGAGAACCGTCAGATCAAACAGAGATCAATGAAACAAAGAGCAGATTAGGTGTTTACTGTCATGTTCCCACTGATTTATAAGGTAAAATACAAGAGGGTGCTTCATCTCTGGTTCTCTTTAAGTGGGCAAAAACCAGGGGGGGAAAAATACACCAAACTTGTGCGTCCACGGTACAGAAGTGTCTTGTAGATGTTCTCCCCCCATTACTGTGTCCCCCTTGTATCTCATGTGTACTCCTGTGTCCCTCATGTGTCCCCTTCTGTCCCCTTCTGTCCCGTTTGTCCTCCTCTGCCTCTCGTGTGTTCTACTCTGCCCCTTGTGTGTTCTCCCCTGTCCTCCGTGTATGAGTATCAGCAGCAGCAGCAGGCTCACCTTGTCCATGGCTCCAGCAGCAATCAAAGACCTCTCCCTTACGGCTCCCATAGTGCCAGCTTCTTTGGATCACGTCATCAGCAGAAGCCGGCACTAGGGGAACAGTTATGGAGAGAAGAGGTCTTTGATCGCTGCTGGAGCCATGGTTAAGGGGAGCAGTGCTGCTGTTACTTTATTGAGGTAGGTCAGCGGTTCATATCGGCGGGTGTTCGTAAGTCGGGACCCTGTCAGACAGAGGCACTTGACTTCAACACACACACAATATAATTACTCCAATATTTGCCTGATGAAGCAGGATTATGCCTGTGAAACGCATTGCACTGTGCAGTATTTAAATAGAGAATTGTTGATCAAAATCATGAGATTTGTGTCTACTGATTGGGGATGTAAGTCCACTAGTACCTCCCTTTTTAAACAACTTTCAGCTTATTTTACTCTTGTATTGGCGCCTCTGTACTTATTACCAGTGTTTAGTCTAGTCCACCCTTGGTGAAGGTGTGATATTCACACTTTTTCCCTGTCTACAGAGAGTGACTTCTTAAACCTGAGTGAGGTCAGGTCTAATCCCCCCACCTGCCTATACGGTGGTTGGGTGAGTGGTGACCCTTGTTCAGTGTTAATAGTGTTAGTATTATCTACCTATCAAATGCGTGTATTTGTTATGCCTAACGTACTATACTATTGTGGGCTCTTGGTTTCATTTTTGTTTTTCCATTTTTTGTTTAGCTGGACTTTTTTTAAACTGACTGTTTTCTAAGTCTACGTGATGAATAAGAGGGCACAGCGATCTCCCTCGGCGTTCCCGTGCTCCTGGGCGGGCGGCACTCACACAGCAATTTGTCCAGAAACGTCTTGGCGATCAGACGTCGTCTCTTAGCGTGAGTGACGGGGAGGTAAACAAAAAAAGAGAGCGGAATGATGTCTTGGAATGCTTGAAACAGAAAGTAAACCTCAGCCAGCTATTTTCCGCCAGAGGAGTGAGTTCATTGGAGAGCCGTCCAAGAAGCCAAACAGAGAAACATTCTCAGTAGCGAAGCACTCAGGAACGCTTATCTCTGGCACACAGTAATGTGTTTTCCTTTCAAACTGCCTGACCCCAGCATTGCTGTCCAATATAGATGCTTCACTGCTCCAAACAGCTGCTCCCATGGATCCCAGTCCCTCCCGCTCGCATTCCTGCATGACTGGTCCTCTTTAAAGAGAACCTGAGACAAAAATAAACTTATGAGATAATGACTTGATAGTGAATAGGACATTAGTAGCAGAGAAAAATAGTGTCATACTTTTATTTTCAGCTTTATAGCTTTATTTATAACTTTGTACCACACTGTCACAGTTGTAGTTTACAACCCACACTCTGCCTTTTAAGCTTTAAAAGAAGCAAAAATAATGACCCATTGAACTTTCCTGCTGTAAAACCTCACCTCAAGTGGTCTCTCACTGTTTCTTAGCTGTTTAACCTCCGTGGCGGTAATCCCAGGGCTAGGGTCGGGGCAGAAAACCGCAGCTCAGAGCGGTAATCCCGACCTGTGCTCGGGGTAACCGCCGGAGCCTGTGTGCAGAGCAATGCGTGCAGCGGGCATTTCTACATACCTCCCGGGGGATCCTGACGTCGGCCGCCATTCTTCTTCCTCACCTCCGGGGCTCTGCTTCCTTCTGGTGAGATTGCCGGCTGTCATCATGACGACAGCCGGCAATCTCACTTTATAACTGCAGTGCCACCCGGAGGAAGGAGGCATAACTGCAGCGCTGGAGCCAGGGAGGTGAGTGATTGTTAAACTGCTGCAGATCTCCCTGGCAGCATGATTTTTTTTCCAGGTTTTAGGGTCTTAAAGGGTGAAA
This sequence comes from Hyperolius riggenbachi, assembly GCF_040937935.1. Lineage (NCBI taxonomy): Eukaryota > Metazoa > Chordata > Amphibia > Anura > Hyperoliidae > Hyperolius > Hyperolius riggenbachi. Next base: position 56,704,158 of record NC_090649.1, on the reverse strand, counting down.
AAAAATCACACCGCTTTTAGACTCTAAAATCCAGAAAGAATCATAACGCCAAGGGGGTTAAAAAGAAACCTTGACCAAGAATTGAACTTAATCCCAATCAGTAGCTGATACCCCTTTCCCAGGAGAAATCTATTCCTTTTCACAAACGGATCATCAGGGGGCTCTGTATGGCTGATATTGTGGTGACAACCCCTCCCACAGGAAACTCTGAGGACCATGGTACTCCTAGCCGTTTCCTGTCTGTGAACCTTGTTGCATTGTGGGAAATAGCTGTTTACAGCTGTTTCCAACTGCCAAAACAGCAAGCAGCAGCTACATCACCTGCCAACAGTAAAAATGTCACCATGTGATAAATGTCAGAATGTAAATCAGGGAGAGGAAAGATTTTACAATGGGCAATCATTTATAAATAACTATTGTAAAAACAAAGAACTTTTTTATTACATTATTTTCACTGGAGTTCCTCTTTATGCTTCTGTTTGCTCGTTAGGAAAATGGGACTGACTTCTACAAGCTGTCAATAAGCTCTACTGCAAAGTTAACAACATTTTTTTTAACACATCTTGTACTGGAAAACAGAAAGGGTCTTCAGATAATTTCTTAGTAGGGCTAGTATCATATGTGTATATGTTTATCTCATGTCCCACGTCACTTCAGGTTCACTTTAAAACAAAATAAACATTTAAAAAAAATAAACTCAGGTTTGGGCCACCCTCCTCGGCTGGAACGAGGGTATGGGGAGTACCATGAAAGCTCTACATTAGCCAAAGCCTTCCACCTTCATAGGTAAGTATATAACTATTGTGAGTGAGTGAGAGTGTGTGTGTGTGTGTGTGTGTGTGTGTGTGTGTGTGTGTGTGTGTGTGTGTGTGGTGTAGTGTGTGGAAAGTGTGTGTGTGTGTGTGTGTGTGTGTGTGTGTGTGTGTGTGTGTGTGTGTGTATGTGTATGTGTGTGTATGTGTGTGTGTGTGTGTGTGTGTAGTGTGTGGAAAGTGTGTGTGTGTGGGTGTGGGTGTGTGTGTGTAGTGTGTGGAAAGTGTGTGTGTGTGTGTGTGTGTGTGTGTGTAGTGTGTGGAAAGTGTGTGTGTGTGTGTGTGGGTGTGTGTGTGTAGTGTGTGGAAAGTGTGTGTGTGTGTGTGTGTGTGTGTGTAGTGTGTGGAAAGTGTGTGTGTGTGTGTGTGTATGTGTGTGTGTGTGTATGTATGTGTGTGTGTGTGTGTGTGTGTGTGTGTGTGATCTGAGGGCTCAGGATGGCTGCAGGGGGCTGGTAGATGCCCCAGGTGAGTGAAACATTTTTTTTTTTTTTTTTTTTTTAGAGTTGAGGTTCCCTTTAAAGTTTCATTGTGGCGTCTTGTGACCAGAAAATAAAGGTTAGGCTCCACCGCCTTTACCGACCGTTAGGGTGTTGCGTTTGCTGACTGTGGCAGCCTGAGGTCCGATAACCACCTGCATCGGTTGTAAAACCCGCGCCCCGCCTCCCGAGCGCAGCTTCCAGTGTGGCCTGCTTGTTGTGTTTATCATTTGTCCTGGCCTGAGAATTGTTACATAAGATTAGATAAGGCCGAGGCGCTGGCAGTATATCTGTTACACAACAAAAGCCGCCACAGGCCTCAGATACAGAAAGGAATCATCACAATGACGGGGAGGGAGGGGTGAGAGCTGGATGGAACAGCCGCCGGCTCCAGCATGCCAGGAGGGGGGCGTGTCGCCATGCTGCACACTGTACTTCACTGTACTGGACGCAAACACGCCTTAACCCTCGCCGTGCTGCCAAGGCCTGCACCGCCTCGGCTGCTGCTGCTGCTGCTGCTGGCACAGACTCAAGGGGAATTCAGATTCTTATCTAAGCTTTTTTAAATTCTTTTTTAGATAAGGCGTAATTGTCATCGGCTGGATGCAAATGACAGTATAATGCAAAGCAGGCCCGCAGCCTGTCTGATATTTCCTAGATATAAAAGTGAAAGTGATTTACTCAAAGCAAATAGTCTAATGATAGGTACACACAATACAATTTTCTGACAGATTGAGGGCTTGTTCACACTAAGGGCGTTATCGTTTTTTTTAAAGCGACAGCAGTTTTCAAAATTGCCCTGAAGCTCCCTGCACACTGCAAATCCATTTTCCGATTCCGTTGCCGATTCCGATTTTCCCTGAATACAATCAACAGAAAAACGGAGGAAAAAAACGCAGCATGCAGTAACGAATAAAAATCGGAATCGGACGTAAAAAACGATTTAATCGGAATCGCATGCAGTGTGCAGGGAGCCTGAAAGCGCTTGTGCAATGATTCCCTATGAGAGAGTTCACATCTGAGCAGTTCGATTCCGATCCGCTCAGCAAAGCGCTGCCTGTACCATTTTCTGAGTGTTTTTGCTCAATGGAAGGTATAGGGAAATCGCAAAGCGCTTGAAAAAGCTCTTTATATAACGATTTCCCCAGCGCTTTCATGAATAAATACAGTACATTGTATTTATTAATTTCCAGGTGAAAGAGTTCACTTTCTAACTGACGTCAGGAAGTGAAAAAACAAATCGCTCTGCAAAAGCTCCTAGAAAAGCGCTTTTCTAAACGCAAATCGCAGGGAAAAGGAAAAAACCCTCTCAATAAATCCCTCTGTGCTTGTGATAGCGCTGGTGATTTATGATATGAACAAGCCCTTACTGTCAGATAGACTATTTCTAACAGGTCCGATCCGATTTCCAATTGATAGAAGTGAACGGAGAATCGATCGGAAGTCAGATCGGACCTGTTGGAAATAGTCGATCTGACATTAAATCTGTCAGAAAATTGTATCGTGTGTACCTAGCATAAGGCCCTCATTCACACTGACACAAAAAACCATAGCACTCAACTGTCCCTCTTTTGGAGAACCCAATCCCTCTGCCCCTCTTTCTCTCTCATGTGTCCTTCTTTCATGGCTGATGTACAGATCTATGTAAATATATGTATTTTATGTACTGAAATATGTGTTTAATTGATTCCAAACGTCATTCTAATCCTTTCAACTGATATATTTCTTATTTTCATATTAATATGAAGGAAAATTAACCAGGATAGAAAGGACCCGTGTGGTTTGAATTATAAAACAATATTTTTCTCTGAAATCTTTATGGTATGTGTGACCAGGGGTGTGTCGGGGGCGTGGTTAGGGGTGTGGCTTAAGTGTCCCTCTTTCTTATCTCAAAAAGTTGGGAGGTATGTATTTAGTGCAGAGGTGCCCAATGCGTAGATTGCGATCTACCTGTCATTCTCGAAGGATTGCTTGGAAGATCACAATGAAACCATAAAGTGGAGCAAGCGAGCGGATGCGATCACTCACCTATCAGCGCCGCCAGGATCCTCCTTCAGCTCCGCTGTCCACAGTCTCATTTCTATGATGCCCTCTAGTGGGAGGGAGGGGGTTAGCAAATACTTGGGGCACATCTGGCTGTGTACACTGGGAAGTGTGTATGTATGTGTGTGTGTGTGTGTGTGGGGGGGGGGGGATGCTCTACCTCTGCAAACGTTTTTTTTTTTGGGGTGGGGGGATATAGTAGATCACTCTGCCCCTGGAATTTTTTAAGTAGACCGCAAGCCAAAGAAGTGTGGGCACCCTTGGTTTAGTGGGACATAATGAAATGGATCTGAACGGACCCTATGCAAAGCAATAGTATCCGTTCACATTATTACTCTGGAACCGGATTTGTTCGTTCTGTTCCGGTGAGGGGAACACAAGTTTGTGTCCTGCACAACTTTTCCGAATCTGCTGGATGAAGCAGATGGTGATGGTGGCTGATGGATTCTATGCTAGCCTGTTCATTCTCATTCCAGTATGCGTGAGCGGCAGGGGCGTAACTAGTAATCTCTGGGCCCCCTACAAAAATTTGGATTCCCCCCCACGGGCCGTTTTGGGGGGGCAGGAGGGGTCGCAGCATGAGGGGAGATCTCACCTTGGGATCCCTCAGTGCTCCCCTCTATCATCAATCAGTGTCCGCAGAGCGGGCAGGAACATATACCTCCATCCACCGTGGAGGTCTGATCTCTAAGTGCCTCACGCTACTTCCTGTTTAAGCAGGAAGTAGCATCAGACACTTAGAGAGAAGAAGCTCCGGCGGTGGAACGCAGAAAGCTATGTGTTCCTGCCCGCTCTGCAGACACTGATTGAAGCTGGAGGGTAATGCTAAGAGGTGGGGGGGGGGGGGGGGGGGGAGGATGTGTGGCCAAGCTCTCCCCTCATGCTGCGACCCCTCCTGCCCCCCAAAATGGCCCTGAGTGCCCCCCGCCCATATGGGTGCAGGGGCTGCAGCCCCTATTGTTACGCCCCAGGTGAGCGGTGAACAGCCTAATAGTCAGAACCACTAGGCTGCTCACTGCTTACTTACCACCTGCCACCATCCATTTAGGTTGGTCCCTGCATGAAAGAAGCTCTGGCATACAGACCCCAGGAGCCTCATCCGAAGCATCAGGCTACAGCTGGTTTCCTATAGGCCAATGGGAATCGGCCCATCCCAGGAAGGGTTCTCATTGGTTTACTGAGTACTGGACCAGTGAAAATCCATGATCACCTGGGTTGATCATGCACCGACAGATTGCCAGTGCCACAGCGCAGGCAGGTCGCCAGGGGCATTTTGGGGTTTTTATTACCTTTGAAGTTACACATCACACGTTGCCATGGCGACGTGTCACAAATACGAACAGACTTTTAGGAGGAAAACTGGGAGCTGTGGGATGAGCTGCACCTGTACTGAACGCTTTATTAATAGGGTGGAAATGAATTCACGGAGCTGGATGCGGTTTGCATTATATTTGCATGCAAACTGGAATCACTTCTTATTGACCTTTCTAGTCTTTACTTACAACTGTTTCACACTGCAACACTTCTGAAAATTGCAATATTAAAAAAAATGTATGTAAATTAATACCGTGCATAAAGTGCTCAGGCATTTCCAAACGGTATTATTATAGGAGCAGTGTAACCGGGAACACAGTAAGGCTGGTTTAACAGTGAGACGTTGCAGGGGCATGTTACAGCAGCCAGTATCGCAGCCTAACTCACAGCACTGTAAAATCAATGGGCTGTTCACAGTGCACATGTTGTGTTACATAGTAACGCAGCATGTTTAAACAAAGTGCTGCATGCTGTACGTTATACTGGGCTAAGCAGCGTTAGACTGCTTGCACATGCTCAGTAATGTTGGAGGAGGAGGTCTCCCCTCCTCCTCCACAGCCAGCCACATGGCTAATTAATATTCACTGCACTGTGGTAACTTCTGGTGGGACTCATAGTGTTGTCCGGATCATGAACGAATTGTTCATTTGATCCGGATCTTTTTTGTGAGTCGAAACATCCGGATCATCACAATGAAAGATTCGGTTCACAGTGGATGTCTGTCTGGAAGAAACAGGAACATACAGAATGTACAGTGCAGGGAAAGTCCTGTCCTGCTAGTCATTTCACCCAGTCTGCTTCCCTAGTAAAATGATTCAAATGATTCGGTTCAAAGATACGGATCTTTTCAATGATCCGATTCAAATGATCCGAATCCTTAAAAAGATCCAGACTTCCTATCACTAGCCTGGAGCAGCTGCTTTGAGAGCTGCATAACCCAGTTTAATCTGACGTCCAACTTCAACACCACCATGCGTTGCGTTAGGGGCACGTTATGCGACCTTAACGTCCCCTAAAACGCAACATCTTGGTGGGAAAGTAGCCTTAAAGAGACTCTGAAGCGAGAATAAATCTCGCTTCAGAGCTCATAAATAGCAGGGGCACGTGTGCCCCTGCTAAAACGCCGCTATCCCGCGGCTAAACGGGGGTCCCTTCACCCCCAACCCACCCCCCGCAAAAGAGTGTCGTAGAAAGGTCGCAGATTTATTGCTTCCTGGAGGCAGGGCTAACGGCTGCAGCCCTGCCTCCAGTCGCGTCTGTCAGCGGCGCATCGCCGCCTCTCCCCCGCCCCTCTCAGTGAAGGAAGACTGAGAGGGGCGGGGGAGAGGCGGAGATACGCGCTGACAGACGCGCGTGGGGCAGGGCTGCGGCGGTTAGCCCTGCCCCAACCAGGAAGCGCTCCCCCGCTGCACCGAGGGGGATTTAGGGGTGAAGGGACCCCCGTTAAGCCGCGCTATAGCGGCGTTTTAGCAGGGGCACACGTGCCCCTGCTATTTATGAGGTCTGAAGCGAGATTTATTCTCGCTTCAGACTCTCTTTAAGGACCTAAATTGTGTGTAGAGAAGTCTATTCCTCACAGAGTAAAATGTACCCTGAATGACTTTTATCTTATGTAGCTGTCACTTACGATAGGCAAGGAAAATCTGACAGATCTGACAGCTTTTGGACTAGTCTATCCCCTCCTGGGGTATCCTCAGTATTTCCTTTATTCTTTGCAAAAGCATTCCCTGAGGCAGGGAACACACTAACCAGAAACGCTAGCGTTGCGGAAAATGCTGCGAAAACGCACATAATGCAAATCAATGGACCGCATGTAGAAACGCATATATTTACGTTTTGCTCTGTGCGTTCTTAAAAAAGCTGGTTTTGTTGCATATATTTCAAAAAACGCACACAATGAAAGTCAATGGTGACGCAGAGGTATTGCGTTTTAGTGTGTTTTGCATGCGTTTTTATATGTGTTTAAAAACAAAACAAAAAAACAAGTTTGATGATGTATTTCCGCTTCCTTTTGCCTTCCTAGTGATTTACATAAAATGCATATCAAAAACGCATACAAAACGCATAATTTATATATGCGATCCACAAACGCATGCAAAATGCAAGAAAAACGCATGTGCGGGGGAAAACACAAAACGCACAGAAAAAAAAGCCAAATGTGCACCCAGCCTGAAAAGGATCTATACAAAAATGCCGGATGGCTTCCCTACATGTTTGCACAATGTTTTGGCAGTTTAGTTTAGTAAAGACTTTTAACCACATAACGACCGCATAATACCAATAGGCGGCGGCAGGTCGTTTGTGGTTTTACATGGAAGCAGCCTTTCCATGTCAGTTCACGGAGGGTGTCTCTGTAAACAGCCTGCGAGCCTCCGATCGCGGCTCGCAGGCGAAATGTAAACACACTGGGAAGAAATCCCCTGTGTTTACATCATACGGCGCTGCTGTTGCAGCAGCGCCGTAAAGGAGATTGGCGATCCCCGGCCTCTGATTGGCAGGGGATCGCTGCCGTCTGATAGGCTAAAGCCTATTAGAGGCGGTACAGGACGGATCTCCATCCTGTGCTGCCCATAGCCAGAGGGAGAGAAGGAGAGGGAGGGAGGGAGGAAAATTGCTGCGGAGGGGGTCCCACCCCCGCCCCCCACCCCCCCGCTCGGCCACACAGAGCAGCGGTGATCAGACCCCCCCAGCAGGACATCCCCCTGGTGGGGAAAAAAAGGGGGGGGGGGGTGGAGTCTGATCGCCCTGCAGCAATCCTGATCTGTGCTGCGGCACAGATCAGTGAAAAATCCAGCGGTCCAGTGGTTAAAAATAAAGAAAAGCGACATAGGAGAACAGTGACATAGTGACAGCGACATAGGAGAAAACGAATTTATTGTGCAGTTTACTCTGGAACAAATGCACCTGTTATACATATACACACCTGTGTATTTAAAATTTTACACATTTTTCACAATAGTGGTCCTTTAAAGAGAATCTGTATTGTTAAAATCGCACAAAAGTAAACATACCAGTGAGTTAGGGGACATCTCCTATTACCCTCTGTCACAATTTCGCCGCTCCCCGCCGCATTAAAAGTGGTTAAAAACAGTTTTAAAAAGTTTGTTTATAAACAAACAAAATGGCCACCAAAACAGGAAGTAGGTTGATGTATGTCCACACATAGAAAATACATCCATACACAATCAGGCTGTATACACCCTTCCTTTTGAATCTCAAGAGATCATTGTGTGTTTCTTTCCCCCTGCAGTTCTCATGCACTGAAGTTTCAGGCTGCTCTTTTCTTCCTGCAAACAGCTTTGCCCTTGTCTAATTCCTCAGTATGTGAAAGCCCAGCCAGCTCAGAGGACGATTTATCCAGCTTGTAAAAGAGAAGAGAGAAGCTGCCCTAATCTAAATAATACACAGGCAGTGTGCAGAGAGGGGCCTGGAAGGGGGAGTTCATAGCAGAACCACAACACTGAAGAACTTGGCAGCCTTCCAGACACAGGCCGACAAGTCTGACAGGGGAAAGATACATTGATTTATTACAGTGACTGTGATAGCAGAAAGTGCTGCAGTAAGCCAGAACACATTAGAATAGCTTTTGGAACTTGTAGGATGATAAAAAACAGGATGCAATTTTTGTTACGGAGTCTCTTTAAATTTGCATCAAGAATGCAAATCAGGTGATCTGGCCTCAACTCTGACTGCATACTTGTTACAGGAGCGTAACTGAAACACTAGCAAAGCCCGAGGATAAACAAGACAGCCCGCTAACTGGCATCCTATACAATCAAATCTAACTGTCCCTGCATCATCCTTTTTCCCTGTCTGTGTGTCTGCGGTTTTATGTACTGCGCATAATGTAAAATATAAAATACATGACATAAAAATAAATAAAAAGTACATTTCTTCCAGAGTAAAATGTGCTATGAATTACTTTTTTCCTCTGTTGCTGACAGTAGGTAAAAGAAATCTGACAGAACTGACAGGTTTTGTACTAGCCCATCTCCTCATGGGAAAGCTTTTATTCAAAAGCACTGAAAGGCAGTTGCTCCGTCCAACTGCCAGATTAGTGTACAAACAGGTAGGGAGGGCGGCCTGCACCCTTATGTGGATCTATTACAGGGAGTGCTTTTGTAAAGAATAAATTAAATATTAAGAATCCCCCAGGAAGAAATGTACAAGTCAAAAAACTGTCAGTTCCGTCACATTTCTACTGCCTCCTGCTCACTTTACTCTGAAAGAAACGTACTTCTTATCTCTACGTGTTGACATGTATTTAAAATTTTAAAGGTTTTTGCGACAGTGGTCCTTTAAAAAAACAAACAAAAAAACAACAATGTCAGCCTCAGTGTTCTTTTTATCATTGGTTCCTTTAATTCCTGCAGCCTGTCTCCCTCCGCTGCATTCCAGAAAATGGTTTTATGTCCTCGATCTTTTAAGTTGCCAAAGAGAAAAGGAAACATCCCGGCTCAGTCTGATATCACGGCGAATGTAAAAATACAAAAACATGACATGTATTATAATGCATTCGCTTCGAATAATAAACAGAATTCCTCCCAGCGGAGTCCCGGCTGCCAGTTTGCTAGACTTGTGTCAGACTGTAGCCAAAACTCACAGCGGAGATCCGAGGAAGGGGCTGTCTTATGCTGGGGAACTCAGGGAGATAGGGAGAGCGTATTACATTATGCAGCATGACATGAATAACAAAAACCTTACACAGAGCTAGCGATACATGCCAAGACCTCCAAACTCAGACGGGGAACAGCAATAACTATTGGAAGAACAGCATCCACAGCTGGGGGGCGGAGCTAACGGCTTTCCTCCCTCTTTCTGCTACAGATCCCTCCCCCGCCCACCGCTACTCATAGCCACTGTACCTCCCATGCAGAGCAGGGTAATGATGGCAGCTAAAGCTCACAGTGGAGATCAGAGGGAAGGGCTGACTTATGCTGGGTAATTCAGGGAGCTAGGGAGAGCATATTACATTATGCAGCATGACATTAATTACAAAAACCTTACACAGAGCTAGCAATAAAAGCCAGATCTTCCAAACTACTCAGGTGGGGAACCGCAGAGGTGCAATAACTACTGGAAGAGCAGCATCCACAGCTGGGGGCGGAGCAGACTGCTTTCCTCCTCCTTCCTGATACAGGTCCCTCCCCCGCCCACTGATATACATAGCCACTGGTTCCACCCATGCAGAGCAGCGCAATGATGGTAGCCAAAGCTCACAGCCGAGATCAGAGGAAGGGGCTGCCTTATGCTGGGTAATCATTATATAGCGTATTATATGGCGCAACAAGACATTAATAACAAAAAACTTACACAGAGCTAGCAATAACAGCCAGATCTTCCAAACAACTCAGATTGGAAATTGCAGAGGTGCAATAACAACTGGTAGAACAGCTGGGGGCGGAGCTGATTGCTTTTCTACCGATTCCTGATGCAGGTCCCTCCTCCACCCACTGATACTCATAGCCACTGTACCTCCCATGCAGAGCAGGGCAATGATTGCAGCCAAAGCTTACAGCGGAGATTAGAGGAAGGGGATGCCTTATGCTGGGTAATTCAGGGAGATAGGGAGAGCGTATTACATTATGCAGCATGACATTAATAACAAAAACCTTACACAGAGCTAGCGATAAAAGCCAGATCTTCCAAACAACTCAGGTGGGGAACCGCAGGGGCGCAATAACTACCGGAGGTGCAGCATCCACAGCTGGGGGCGGAGCTGACTGCTTTTATCCATCTGATGCATGTCCATCCTCCGCCCACCGATCCTATTAGTCACTGTTCCTCCCATGCAGAGCAGCACAATGATGGTAGCCAAAGCTCACAGCGGAGATCGGAGGAAGGGGCTGCCTTATGCTGGGGAACTTGGAGAGCTAGGAATAGCATATTCCAGTCTTCTCTTGTGTTATATGTCGTCACACAACATGCAGGGAGATCTGGGAGCAGTACGAGGTGAGTGAAAACTCGTGGACTAAATCCGCTGCTCAAAGCAAGCTTTTTCAACTTTTTCCATTCCTAGACCAACTCTCTTGTGGCTCTCCTTACATGTGCAGCAGCTACTAGTCGCATAATTGTCCTTGTTCCTATCTGACAACAATTTTTGACTTTGACTTTTTTCTTTAGGCCCCTTTTACACTCAATAGGTTGGTGTGCGTTAGTACGCATTTTTTCCATAGCAGTGCATTGGAAAGAAGATTTCAGTTAAAACACGTTAAGTGTGAAAGGTGCCATAGGAAAACATGGGCATTAGTTTGAAAATCAGTTTTCTTTCTGTTTTAACTGAGAGCAATTGATTAAGTGTAAAAGGGCCCTTAACCATTTCACATTCCTGGGTTTTTACCCCTTAAAGGGAAACTGAAGTTAGAGGGATATGGAGGCTGCCAAATTTATGTCCTCTTAAAGAGAGACTGAAGGCAAGAAAAATAGGGCTTATCTGCAATATCATCTAAGATGAATCGCTGCATTCCCGTGGCATAACGAGGTCTGTAACCCCCTCCCCAAACTCCCGGGGCAAAAATCCCCCATTACTTCCTGAAGGAGGAAGACCTTTGTGCTTTAGCTCTGCCTCCAGTTTAGTCAATCAGCGCTGATCGCCGCCTTTGCCCTCCCCTCTCAGTGAAAGAAGACTAAGAGGGGAGGGGAGAGGTGGCAATCAGCACTGATTGACTAAACTGGAGGCAGAGCTACATCCCAAAGCTCTGCCTCCCCGTGCAGCAAAATCCACAACCAGGAGAGTCCTGGGAGTTTGGGGGGTTACAGACCTGGTTATGCCGCAGGAATGCGGCGATTCATCTTAGATGATATTGCAGAAGAGACTAGGTAGATAAAAAGCACACATTTTCTTGGCATGAAATAGTAGCCGGGTGGCATGAAAAAGTTGCCGGGTGGGGTGAGATGAGAATGCAGGGCCAGTGCTTCTGTGAGCAACTCTGCTTACAGCATAGGAGGATGTGAGCCGATGACAGCCGGGTGGTCACCAAAACTAGCCGGGTGGAGCACCCGGCTAAAAGAGCCTGGGGAGAACACTGGGCTGCAGCAGTGTCTGAATAACACCAGAAACAAGCATGCAGCTCATCTTGTCAGATCTGACAATGTCAGAAACATCTGACCTGCTGCATGTTTGTTCAGGGTCTCTTTCCTTCTACCCTGTGCAAGAGTTCAGGTCCACTTTCACTTTAAACAATGGAAAACTTCATCAGATCTGAAACAAGCAGCTCTGTGTCAGAATCTGAGCATATCGCCCTGCTCTGCATTAGATATTATATGTAAATGTTATACAGTGAAGGTGAGAAGCAGAACTGGGTGAGATGAATTCAGTGACAGCTTTTACTGAGATACTTGACTAGCTAGCCTATTCCTAATGCGTATGATAGTACATTTGCATTCATTAGCAATGCAGAAAGTTTTGTGCACTGCATGTCTGCACTGTTTATAATAAATATATTTCAAGTATTCTGTGGCCTGTAACCCCATTTCCTGTTGCCATTGCTGTGCACCCTTAACGTGTGCCTGAGACAGGGAGAAAAGTTCTATTTCATTTACTGGGGGTTTCTTACAGTCCAGACCCCTGTAGTCTTACAGACTTATCTGCTTCCTTTCAGTCCGCTACAATCATACTCCTGTCACTGGGAGTGTTCAGCCTCCATATGCCTCTTACTTCAAGTTCCCTTTACATTTATTAGTGAAGCTGGCAAGATTACTGCTGGCAAGGTGGAACACTGTGGAGGTTTTTTTATTCCCCCTCTGTGAATTAAAGGGTAACTGAAGAGAGAGGTATATGGAGGCTGCCATGTTTATTTCCTTTTAAACAATACCAGTTGCCTGGCAGCCCTGCTAACCCTCAGCCTCTAATGGTTTTAGCCATAGACCCTGAACAAGCATGCAGCAGATCAGGGGTTTCTGAAATTATTGTCAGATCTGACTAGATTAGCTGCATGTTGGTTTCTGATATTATTCAGACACTTCTGCAGCCAAACAGGCAAGCAAGGCTGCCAGACAACTGGTATTGTTTAAAAGGAAATATACACGACAGCCTCCATAGTCAGTCACTTCAATTGTCTTTTTTAAGAGAACCCGAGGTGGGATTTAATTATGTTAGTGGGGCACAGAGGCTGGTTGTGCACACTAACACCAGCCTCTGTTGCCCCATGGTGTGCCTCCAGGACCCCCCTGCGCGCCGCTATACCCCCCGCAGTGCTGGCGACACACAGCGTGTCGCCGGCACAATGTTTACCTTCTCCTACCTGTTAGCGCCGCTCCCCCGCCTCCTCCGTATCGCCGCTACCCGCCCACGTCATTTCCCTCCAATCAGCGGGAGGGAAGGGACGTGGGCGGGTAGCGCCGATGCGGAGGAGGCGGGGGAGCGGCGCTGACAGACAGCGCTTAGATAAACATTGTGCTGGTGACACACTGTGTGTCGCTAGCACGGCGGGGGGTATAGCGGCGCGCAGGGGGGTCCTGGAGGCACACCATGGGGCAACATAGGCTGGTGTTAGTGTGCACAACCAGCCTCTGTGCCCCACTAACATAAGTAAATCCCACCTCGGGTTCTAAAATCGCATGTTCTCCCAGAGTGCTCTGGGGCAGAAGGCATTTGCGACTAAGACTTTCCAGCTAGTCGGATCGATTTTGTCTGGAAATCGGTCAAACATTGATCGAGCAGCCATGTTCTGGCAATGATTATCTTCCGATTATGAAATTGCAAGGTCGATCAGGCCGCAATATTGAGAGATGTATGGCAACATTTAGACAGGTTTATGAACCACCTGATATCTTGTTTTTAAAGAAGAACTTTATTGAAAAATAGTAGTAAGGGGGAAAAAAATAAATTAATTGCAAGGTGAGAAGTTAAAAGAATATAAGAGAGATCAAGAAATGATTGATATTCGACATGTAATTTGTTCATATCGTTTGATCCACAATGAGTCTGCACGTAATCATCTTTACTACTGACAGACATGAAAAAAAACTTGACAGCACCAACTGCCATTATCTATAACGACACTCACTCACAATGCGTTAGGCTGAAAAGGAGGTTTTTTTTCATAAATATACATATGCACAAAGGGAGATACTGGTTGCTTGGCAGTTGCTTGGCAAGGCAACGAGGTTTACAGACGGCAAACTGTCAGGACCATGGTCGTGACATCACACTATGGGAGGGAATTCACCACAATATCAGCCGTACAGATGTCCCTGGTGCACTATTAGGCTGGTTAGACACCAGGACGTTGCGTTTAGGGGACTTTATAGGGCACATAACGTGCCCCTAATACAACGCCTGGTGCTCTCTGATGTGGACGTCAGAGTGAGCCGCGTTGTGCAGCTCACTCTGGCGTCCGTGATGCCGTGATGCGTACTCTTGGCGCATGCGGCATCACATGGTCCCGCCCGGCCAATCGCCGCACAGAGCGGCGCTCCAGGAAGTAAACACTGCACGTCACTGAGTGCAGTGAATATTAATTAGCCATGTGCCTGGCCGCTCTCTCCTCCTCCCCAACATGACTGAGCATGTGCAAGCAGTCTAACGCGGCTCTGCCGCTTATAAAGTACTGCATGCAGTACGTTGTGTAATGGCGCAGCGTTACACTGTAACGCAACGTGGGCACAGTGAACAGCCCATTGATTTTTCATTGCTGTGCGGTGGGGTGCGTTACAGGCTGCTCTAACGTGCGCCTGTAACGTCCCACTGTGAAACCAGCCTTAAAGTGAACCAGAGACGAAGCACCCTTGTGTATTTTACCATAGAAATCAGTGGGAACATTAGAGAAAACATTTACCATGCTCTCTGTTCCATCCTCACTGCTAAAAGTGTCTGTTATCTAGCTGAGATAAGAATCCCGGACTGAGCATTGATTCTGGCTTTGCTATAATGACTCAGCTATAATGATTCCTGAGCAAAGCCAGCAGGGGGCAGGCTTGGACTTGAAGACAGCAAAGAACACAGTCTCAGCTATAATTATTCTGTAGCAAAGCCAGACCGACTGCTTAGTCGGGATTCTTATCTTAGAGGTGATAACAGGCAAATTAAACAGAGAACAATGTAACAAAGAGCAGATTAGGTGTTTACTGTCATGTTCCCACTGATTTATAAGGTAAAATACATGAGGTTGCTTCATCTCTGGTTCTCTTTAAAGAGAAGGTAAAACATTTTTCATGGGAAAGAGGATATGAGCTACTGATTGGGATGATGTTCAATCCTGGGTTAAAGTTCCTCTTTAAAGTGAACAAGAGCTAAAAATGAAAAAGATTTTCTACATACCTGGGGCTTCCTCTAGCCTCATCCGCCCGGATCGCTCTCACGCTGCCGTCACCCGCTGTCTGCAGCTATGAGAACCGGGTGCCCGCACTACCGTCAGTTGGTGCCAGTCTAGCGTAAGTTAAGTGCGCTGTTTGCGTATCTCTCCAGCAGCTGCTGGAGAGATACGTAGAGGGCGCACTTCTCCTGCGTAGGCTGGCTCCGCTGATGTTAGTGACGGGACCAGGTTCTCCTAGCTTCAGGCAGCGGGGGGGGGGGGGGGGGAAGGGGGGCAGCGTGGGAGCGATCCAGGCGGATGGGGCTGGAGGAAGCCCCAGGTATGTAGAAAATCTTTTTCATTTTCCTGTCTCTGGCCGTTTTTGGTTTACTTTAAGGCCTCTTTCACAGTCGCACAACGTGCCCCTAACGCAGCGCATGTAGGTTATGAAATTGGACGTTATTTTGCACTGTGTTATGTGTCTCTTGGTGCGCTGTTTTCGTCGCATACTGATGGAACGAAAACGGCACATGCGCTACATTTAAAAAAAAAACAACATTACTGAGCATGTGCAACACATATAACGCAGCAAATGTATTGCTAAACGCACAGCCTGCAGCACTTTCTAAATATTGCTATACGTTACACACAACGCAACGTGTGCACTGTGACTGTCGCACAGACTGTGTATTGCTGTGCGTTAGTCTGCGTTAAAACATTTTCTAACGTGCGACTTCAACGTCCCACTGTGAAAGAGGCCTAAAGCAAAACTGAAATGAAAATAAACTTATGTGATAGTGAATTGTATGTGTAGTAGTAGTACAGCTAAGACATAGAACATCAGTAGCAAAGAAAAGTGTCTCTTTTTATTTTCAGTACAAGAACAGTTAAAAAACTGTTTTCTAAAGCTCTTATGCTGGGAATACACGGTTAGTTTTTTAGCCATTTAGATGGCTCGATAGATAATTTCCGACATGCCCGATTTCCCGCCTGATCGTTTCGCCGCTCGATTCGGCATTGAACACAATGGAGAAAGATAAGAAAAGCGAGCGGAAGATAAGAGAATCGCCTGCGTAATCGATCGAGCGGGAGAATCAAGCCGTGTATGCCCAGCATCAAACAGCCAAGAAACAGTAATACTCGAGATGAGGTTTTACTGCAGGAAAGGTCAAAGGGTCATTATTTCTGCTTTGTTTTATAGCTTGAAATACTGAGTGTGGTTTGTTAACTGCAAATATGACAGAATGATGCAATGTTAAACAAAAGCTATATAACTGAAAATAAAAATATGAGACTCTTCTTTGCTGCTAATGTTCTACTCCTTATCCGTACTACACATACAATTTATTATATCATAAGTTTATTTTCACTTGAAGTATGCTTAAACCTTCCGGCATCTAGTCTTGCTATAATTTTGCGGCCATTAGAACGATTGTGACTCCCTCCGCTCAGTGATCTTAGATGGTAGAGAGTTGGATGGAGCCTGCAGAAGACCTCTATGGAATGCAGCGTTCATGCCCCCTGATTACACCCCGTGCAGCAGACGTTACCGATCGCTCTCCGCACCACATTCTTCGCACGTTACACGCTGCCACTCTGCTCTCTGCTATTATTAGAGCGGGGCTGCATTCTGATACAGTGTTAATTAATTGGCAGCCAAGGTTCAGCTGGGACTTATCCAGATAATTATTCAGAGCTGCATTTTGTGGCCTGCTACGTATTCCAGCTGAGTGTTCGGTTACCTCTTGTCACTTCTCCATTCTGCCTCTAACCGCCAATAATATTATTATTCCTGACATGTGACTGGAGTATCAGATGAGCGCTCGCCTTACCGCAGTCCCCACATCACAATGATCTGCTCTGTAGCGCTATTGGCTATTACCAGACTGTAAACAGCACTTCTACTCCAATTTGTGGCTTGGTTTAGTGAATTAGAGTGGAATATGCTATATGTATTTTCTTTTAAACAATACCAATTGCCTGGCTGCCCTGCTGATCTTTCATGTCTGAATCACACCTGAAACAAGCATGCAGCTAATCCAGTCAGACTTTAGTTAGAAACATACTTGTTCAGGAGTACATTTGAAATCGGTGCCGGTAGACTTGGGCGCAGGACACAGCCGGTATATGGCTGATCCTGCTGCTGCACAAGTCCCGGCCGTTTTAATTACTATTCCCCCTCCAGGTCACCATGGATAGTGGGGGAATGAAATAATTCGGCTTCCAGCAATTGCTGGAGGCCGAATTATTGTGTTTTTTAAGCAACTTCGGCTCCATCTTCTGACGGAGCCGACGTTACTCACTGAGCGCTGCAATAGGAATGATTCCTATTGTAGTCTATGGAGGCGCCCAAATCTAGCAGCGCTGAAAAGCCCTGCTCCGTTGTCCAGGGCCTATGGCTAAAAGTCAGAGGATTGGAAGGCTAGCCAGGCAACTGGTATTCCTTAAAGTATACTTGAGGCGAGAAGCGTTTCAGGTTCCATACTTACCTGGGGCTTCCTTAAAGAGACACTGAAGCGAAAAACAATGAATTGGTTGTGTAGTACGGATAATCACTAGAACATTAGTAGCAAAGAAAATATTCTCATATTTTTATTTTCAGTTTTATAGGTTTTTTTTATAACATTGCATCATTCTCTAATATTTGCAGTTTACACACTACTCAGCATTCTAAATTATTTCACAGAGCAGGCCAGTGAACTTTTGAACTGTTCTCTGCAGAAAACAAAAACAATACAGTGGCAGCTACCTGAGATAAGCTTCAGAAGACAGAGCTCTCTGCGACTTTGAAAGTCATGGAGCTCAGTGGCTTTTTTGCATTTCTTAACTTCTCCTGTACTGGAAACAATATTAGACTTATGTTTCTGCCCCTAATGTTTTATTTCTGAACTGTACTACACATACAAATCATTATACTCAGTGTCTCTTTAAGGGGATCCGAGATGAAAAATTAATTATAACAAGTAACTTGTCTACATATCTTATCTAAAATTTAGATAGTTTACAGAGCAAATCTAGCTGCAAACCGCTTCAACAGTATAGCCCAGTGCACACCGAGCGGTTTTTGATGCGATCCGCCGGCCACATCTGCCTGTCAAACCGCTTGGTTAATGTATCTCAATGAAATGGTGCACACCGGCGGTTGGAGGAGTGTAGCAAACTGCAAACGTGCCTCCTGCTGCCTGTTTGCTGGTTGCAGAAGCATTTCTGCCTCAATGTAAAGGATAGGAGCAAACCGCTCTGAAAAACGATACTTCAGAGCGGATTTCCAGGCATTTTTGTTACAGAAGCTGTTCAGTACAGCTTTTACTGTAACAATTTGTGTAATCTGCTACACAAAAACACAGCCAAAACCGCTAGGCAGGTTTAAAAATCCGCTCTAAACATACCTAGAATCGCTCTGAAATCTGCTCCCAAAACCGCTAGCGTTTTGCAGATCTGCTAGCGGTTTTGGTGTGCACTGGGCCTATATGATTATTTCTTTCTGTGATACAATGAGAGCAGCCATATTCTGCTTGTCATCAGACAGGCAAGCTGCTCTGCATCTCCACCGCTCAGCCTATGAAAACTCTACTCCCCTCTCCTCCTACCCTCTCTGCCCCCTTGCCTCTGACATCTCTGGCTGGTAATGCCTCCTCCTCCTCCCCAGACTGAGCTCCCATGAACCCTTCTACATGGGACTCAGCACGCCTAGGCGCTGGAGGAGTTGTGGGCGAGGCTTGTATAGTTTATAGGGAATTGAGGTATTAAAAAAAAAAAAAAGTGTTTGGCTTGAGGAATGCACTATAAACCATATGTAAGGGGCACAATTATGCAATGAGTAAAAGTTTATCTCAGATCCACTTTAAGGCCGCTCGTCCCTCACCGTCTCCCCCGGTGGCTCTGGTCCCCGGCAATTCAGCATAAAAGCCTGGCCAAGTCGCGCTTCTTTGCGCATGCCCGGGCATGCGCTATCCCAATTGCACTACCGCAGCTGGGAGCGCGACGGGTGGAGCACGCCTGGGCGGGCATGCTCAATGAAGTGCTTTCATGCTGAATTGCCGGGGACCAGAGCCACCCAGGGAGACGGCGAGGGACAAGCGGCCTTAAAGTGTACCAGAGACCAGCGCTTAAAGATTTTTTACTTACCCGAGGATTCCTCCAGTTCCATACTACCACGTGCCTCTGGTAAGCGGCAATCAGCTCCGGTATTCGTCTCAATGAAGTCAGTGGGGGACCTTCTGAGCAAACGCAGAAGACCCCGGCTGACGTCACCCAGTCAGACTGGACCCGACCAAGCCGAATACCGGAGCTGATTGCCGCGCAAGCACTCCGGCAAGCCTCGGGTAAGTCAAAAATCTTTCAGGTCGAATTCACAGTGCCACGTTGCTGAGCTGTGTTATAAAGTCTTATAATGCAGCTTACCGCACTACAATGATAATCCTATGGGCCGTTCACAGTGTGACGTTAGCGTTGCGTTGTGGTAACTTACTGCTTACAGTGCGTTACCTCTCAACGGAGAGACGTTGCGACTTTAACGTTGCATTAAACCGCATCGTCCCACTGTGAATATGCCCTGATAGCTGACATCTCTGGGTTTCTTTAAAGGGACTTAAAGGAAACTTTAAGTAGTTCTGTGCCTGCGCAGTACCGTCCTGATGATGTCGGCCGGACCACGTGATCCGCGCCGTGGAGCGCATAAGACGACGACTAGGAACCCAACCTGGCGAGGTCGGGTTCTGCAGCGGAGAAGATCGGGCGCCCCTGGAGCTGCGGCGAGAACACAGGACGGCTGCCACGGGCTGGAGGAAGCCCCAGGTAAGTGGATCTTTTTTTTTTTTTTTCTTGGACCTTTATTTTAAGGAAGCCCCAGGGAAGTATGGAACCCGAGACTCTTCTTGTCTCAGGTTCCCTTTAAAAGGAAATACATTTGGCAGCCTTTATAGCCCTCTCATTTCAGTTGTCCTTTTTAAACCCATGAAGGTCTTTCAGGCCTGAAACCCACTAGAAAGCGCAAACCGCTATAGTAATCGCTGGCGATTTGTGACATCACTTTGCAAGCGATTTTGGGAGCGATTTCCCTGCTCATATACAATACAATAGAATGGAAACGCTCCCATAACACTGCATGTCCTGCGATCGCCATCGCTCTAGTGGAATCTGAGCCATCCCTTTACATTGGCACAGTGTTTAGGGAAATCGCTAGCGACTGAAAGCGCTCCCTAGATGCTCAAAAAAAACGCTCTAGTGGGTTCCAGGCCATTTTTTAAAAACGAGTTTGTTCTAAGAATATATAATGGTGTAAGGCCCGGTTCACATTAGCGGTGGCTATCCGGAATCGCCGTGCCGGAGCCGCACCGCATGCGGAACGGACGAAACGGACGCACGGCATAGCAATGTAAGTCTATGCCACCGTTCACATGCGTCCGTTTCGTCCGGACCGGAGCCGGACCGGATGCGGACTCCGGCGTCCGTTCCAACATGCGCTATTTTTTGGTCCGGCTCCTCCGGCAGCCGTATCCGGGGCGGAGCCGGACTGCACCATCCGGCCAATACAAATCAATGAGAACCGGATAGCGCACAACACACTGGCTAAAAATCCGGATGTTCTACCCCACTTCCTATGAGGATTGCTGCGGCGATATTGGATCGGGGACACATGGGCAAGCATTTTGGAGTGGAGCAGCACGAGCTGGAGATGTTGGCAGCATGTTGGAGGTGGAGGTGAGTGCTAAACAGCGGAGGGCCTGATTCCACAGGTCCCCCTTCTGCTGACCTCCCAGACCCCAACATTTTTTTTGTTTTTTACGTAACTTTTGCCAAACGGATCCGGATCGCATCCTGATGAACACCTGATGCAACCTGACCGGATCAGAACCGTACGGTTCCGGTCCGGATCCGGTCAGGTCATCCGGTCCGTTTGGCAGACAACCGCAAGTGTGAACGGGGCCTAACATATCTGTTGGAACAAGGAGGACAATTATTGCTGTAATTCCTATTTACTTGCAAGAATAAGTACATTAACATGTCATTTTTGTTTTCTTTTTAAATAAACACACATAAGCATGGTTAATCGACTTGCGTAGCTCAGTAGAAGAGAGAGTGCTATGTATTCATGCCAAGCTGTTGCATTCACCGGTGACATTCCACGGGTTTCATTTCAACACGAGATCACTGCAAGCCACCAGCTTATAGGCTGCAAAAATAATAAATACTGCGTACATTCAAAGTCACCATGGCCAAATTTTGGCACAGGTTGAAGCCAAATGACGGCTCACCCAGAGCCTGCTGAAAGTCTGGGGTGGCGTGAATGCTGTACCCCCTCCAAGTCAGGGGTGTAACAATAGACCGTGCAAAGGATGCAGCTGCAGGGGGGCCCTGAAGCCACCGGGGGCCCCATCCAGAGAGACAGACCACTAAGGGCAGGGAGAGGGAAAAAACGTTCTGCTCTCTGCACAATTGTTCTAATGACTGCATCTGCTCAGCCACTGATAATGAATCATACAAAGTTTTATAGACAAAGATTCGTAGACAGTCCCTATTCAGTGTGCAGGGGGAGGGGACCCCAAAGTTTTGCAGGGGGGCCCAGTGATTTCTAGTTTTGCCCCTGTTCCGAGTTGTAGCAACTGAAGGGGACACGTAAATCAGGCACCGGCTATTGCCGGCGGCCAAATTACCTGGCTTTCTTCTAATATGAGCTCCGTCAATTGCCGGTGCCCAAATTGGTCGCTATAGCCATAATTCACATTATAGCCTATTGAGGCGTCCTAATCATCGGTGCAGCTCTTCATCAGTGCGGAAATTAGCTGTCTGGTCAGTTCTGTCCTGCTCTTGTTGTTATAGTCTGAACTGATGAGGACAATGCAGCTTACCAGTCACCCTCTGCAGAGCTCCGCCCACTCTCTTCCCACTTATGTATGAGGTACAGCAAAAAGCAACTTATTGATGGCAGAAGCCCCAGGAAATAAAATGACAGCCGCTATGAACAGACAACATATATGTATACGCTTGTAGCTCATCCGGCGCACTGACGTTGCCACAGCAACCACTGTTACCATTCATACACTATACACAAGGAAAGTCGAGACTTTTGTGAATAATTCTGCAGCTTAAGAGCACAAATCAGCGTTTATGTTACGTAACGGCTCCTCGCACTGCTTGCTTTGTGTGTGGGCTGGGAGAATACACTCCATTAAAAGCGTAATTATCTTCTCATTGTTATTGACAATACTCACAGAGTGACTTGGAAGAGGCCCTGTCACCCACCATATATATATAGAGAGAGAGAGTTACGTGCTTACAGACTGAATAAAGACACGTTGGGTCGATTTACTACAAACCTTTTTTCTGACAAAAAAAATTGTTGCAAGGTATAATGGAAATAAAAAAACAGAATATCATTATATACATATATGTTTATGTATATATATATATATATATATATATATATATATATATATATATATATATATATATATATATATATATATATATATATATATAATTTAAATCCTACTTTTCATCGAAAACAGTACAAAGATAATGTGGGCAATACTGAACACTAGAGATTTTATCGTGCTATGAAAATTGTACTATGTTCTTTTCAATTTGAAGCCATGTTTCAAAAAATTAAGGGACTGGTAACAGAAGACAATACAATTGCAAAGTTCTAAGCTACAACTAATTAGGTTAATTAGAAACAGGTCAGTAATAATAGCAACATTGGGTATACAAAGAGCATCCCAGAGAAGCTTTTCTAAAGGTTCTTACACACCGAACAACAATCTGTCCAACTGTCTTCCAAACTTGGTCTGTTGGGCATGTGTACGGGTGGCAAACAACCAGATTTCCAGCTAATAAAAGGTTGTGAGCCAGATTCAACCAGAGGATCAATCTGACCAACTATAAGGGCTGGTGCACACCAGAGCGGTTCTGAAGCGTTTTTTAAAAAGCTTGCAGGGAGAAAACCGCTTGGCTAATATAAGTGAATGGGATGGTGCACACCAGAGCGGCTCATTTTTTCCACAAACGCAAACTCGGGGGCTGCTGCATTTTTTGAAGTATAGGAAAGTGGAAAACGGCTCTGAAAAACGCTAGATCAGAGCGGTTTTCCAGGAGTTTTTGTTACAGAAGCTGTTCGGTAACACCTGTACTGTAACATTATATATAATCTGCTACACAAAAATGCTCCAAAAACCGCTAGGCATGTTTAGAAAACGTCTCTAAACTTGCCTGGAATCGCTCTGAAATCTGCTCCAAAAACCTCTAGCGTTTTGCAGATCTGCTAGAGGTTTTTGGTGTGCACTGGGCCTCGGGCAGGTTGGAATGTGTGTACAAGTATTTTGAACAACGTTGTTGTTTTTGAATGTGGACGTGTTGTGCAGTTTGCCATTTAGCTTGCACACATAGTATTTCAGTTAGTTGGTTGTTTAGTTGGTTGGCATGTGTGTACGCACTTGTCATATAAACATCTTTTTGTACGGTTGGTGGTCATATTGTGCACTAAGCTGGACGTTTGTATGAGCCTTAAACACAGGCCTAAATTGTACCAGAGCTGTACATTTAAAAAGATTTATACATACCTGGGGCTTCCTCCAGCCCCATCCGCTCCGATCGCTCCCACGCCGCCGTCCTCCACTGCCCGCAGCTTCGGGAACAGGGTCCCGTCACTGACGTCAGTCGCGGCCAGCTACGCAGGAGAAGTGCGCCCTCTACGTATTTCTCTAGCAGCTGCAGGAGAGCTACATAGAGAACTCACTTCTCTTACGGCAGACTGGCTCCGACTGACGGACGTGCGGGGACCCGGTTCTTAAACCTGTGGGCAGAGGAGGACGGCGGCGTGGGAGCGATCGGAGCGGATGGGGCTGGAGGAAGACCCAGGTATGTATAAATCTTTTTAAATTTACAGCTCTGGTACACTTTAGGCCTGTGTCACCTGTGCATGTCTTCTGAAACACTTAGGTGTCAGAGAGTAGGAGTTTCCATTTTTTGTTTCTATAGAAAAGACAGTGTACTGGTTAAAGTGGACCTGAACTAGTGCACAGGACAGAAGGAAAACAGAGAAATGCACCCTGCATGTATTTACATAATTTAGCCAATTTCCCTCTCATCTGTGACTAAGCACAAGTTGTAATTTGATCCCTCATCTGTGTCAGCTGACTGCTGCAGCAGAGCAGCTAATTTGTAAATATTGGAGGTTAACAATATGTCTGCTTCCATGAAAGCAGGAAGTAAACAAACTGCAGATTATTGCAGGATTGTATCAGCTGTAACAAATAAATGCTTTCTGTAAGGCTAGGTGCACACATAGCAGAAACGCTAGCGTTGTGGAAAACGCTCAGTTTTTGCCGCTAATGGAAGTCTATGGGCTGCAGGAAAAAACGCATATCAAAAACGCACATAATGAAAGTCAATAGAAACGCAATAGCATGCATTTACATGCGTTTTTGTGCAAAAAATAGTTTTATGATGTAATTACGCTTCCTGAAAGTTAACATAAAACACTGCCTTTAATGTTACGTTATGTGTGCACCTAGCCTAAAGGTCATTATGCTATTGCTTATCCTTCAGACTGAAAAAAAAGAATCTTATATAGTAAACCCACACCACCAAAGAATCCAGCTTGTGATCATATCACGCTGATCGCTCAGGATGGATTGGGCTCATCAGTGTCTGTCTCTACCACTGAGTGCTGCATAGAATCAGGATAGCCGGAGTGACGCTTTAATGATTGGAATGTGTGCTGTGCTTACACTGCACAGCAGGCCACAGTCATGTGACCCGGTCAGCCCAGATATGAATCGTATTAAGCTGTGTAAATTGCCCTGTTGAAAGAATACCCGTAATAAGGTGCAGAAGGTCCCCGGGGAACAATTACCAACAGCAGCGCAAATGAGAAAGTGTTGAAGGAGAAAAGGCATTGTCTTTATTACAGGAAGGCTGCTTCCTACCAGAGGGGCAGAGCCATGATAATGAATTGCTGCTACAAACTAGCACCTTGTCTGCTGTTATTAGAGAGAGAGAGACAAGAAGGAAGCCTCACAGACTCCCATTGCTGCACCTCCACTGCGGACGGCAGGGAGCCATCTCTCTATCATATCCGTCATGATTCTGAATGTGTAATATTCATAAAGGGTTAATATTCAGGAAAGTGGGTGGAGCCTACAACAGCCAATCAAAAATCACCTATTGATTTTCAAAGGGAATATTTAAACTGCTCCCATTCTCACACTGTTAATGACACCTCAAGCCTGCTACAGTCAGTCATTAAACGAGTTATCAAACAAATAATACTCCCCCCGTTCCACTTACCCGGGGCTTCCTCCAGCCGACGTGTCCTTCGCAGAATCTCCGATCACAGCCGCCGGCCCGGGGTCCCTGCCAGTGGCAGGGGCCGACCTCCTCTACTATGCCTACGCACCGCTGTCAATCAAGTCCACGATGTCCGCAGTGCACTGCGCAGGCTCAGTAGTTCTGCACCTGCGCAGTACACTGTGGACAACGTTGACTTGATTGACAGGGGCGCTCGCGTAGGCACAGTAGAGGACGATCTTAAAGGTCGGCCTCTGCACTGGTGGGGACCCCGGGCCGGCGGCTGTGATCGGAGATTCTGCGTGGGACCTGTTGACTGCAAGGGGTTGGAGGAAGCCCCGGGTAAATAGAGCGGGGGGAGCATTATTTGGTTGATAACTCCTTTAATTGACCTGGGGCTCAAAAGCCACAAACAGCCAATCAGATTCTTTGCTGGATAAATTAAAAAAACAGAAACAAACAAACAAACAAAACGATTCCAACTATAAATCCAGCAACATCATTTTGCAATTCTACCTACATTTAGTACCTTCCCAGTGGCATAGTGATCACCATAGCAGCCATAGCAGCCGGAAACTCTGCTGTTGTGTACTCCTGTCCTTTATTTGCCTGATGAGGCGGGTTTAGCCTGCGAATCGCGTTGCGATTATTCCCTGGAGTGTACCAATAAAACATACCTTGTCTTGAATACACAGCCTATGTGTCTGCTTGCAGGAGGTAAGTCCACCTCTGCCTCCTAAGCAATTTTTAAACATTTTAAGTATTGTTTTTATTCTTTTGACGCCATAGTGGCTGCTATGAGGCCCTTAGCCAAGGAGGGCGCAGAGGCTATGGCAAGCAACGATAATGGGGTCCTCAATGGCCACCCTAAGGTGCAGAATAATGCGAGCAGTGCAAAAGAAAAAAAGGTAGCTATATTTGGGGCTACGTAATACTAGGGGACCCTCCGGCTGCCTATGCTGGGGGGGCTATTTAATACTGGAAGCCCCTCTGACTGACCATACTTGGGGGCTACCTGATACGGTGACCCCTCTGGCTCTATACAGGGGGGCTATCTATTGCTGGAGGCTCCTCTGACTTCCCATACAGGGGGGATTACCTTATACTGTGGGTACCTCTGGCTACCAATGCTGGAGGGTTGCCTAATCCTGGGGGCACCTCAGGCTACCTAAAACTGGCGTGTGTGTGGGAGGGCAAAAAAGAAAAAAAAAGTTCGCTATAAAGTTTTTTGTTTTTTTTTGGGGGGGGGGGGGGGGGGGGGGGGGGCGACCACAATTTTACTATTCTCCATGGTTTTTAGCTATGCCTCTGTTCCCCCTCCCCCCCTCGCATCATAGAGCTGGCACCCCCACTGATAGCCTGATTCTACCACTCAGCTTATGTTTGGGGAATCAGACATAAAAACATAAGATTGTTTACATGATGATTGCACAAGTGGAATTTCATAATGCATTTGGGACTTTTGAAGGAAGTCACATTGAAACAAAAAGGATTTTTATTTAATACTTCTGCTTTGAGTTTAACCTCCGCTCTCGAGTGATTTCGGGCAGAGATTTCCCGCTCTTTGATGGGCTGTGGCCTGCGTCTGTTCTCAGATCACATAACATGTTTAGGGAGCGTCGAGGGACATCGGGCAGGAGGGCTCCTCATTATACACTTCCCTAAAAACACACACATGGGTAATAATTACCAGGATGACAGAAAGCTTCTCTTTCTTACATCATGTTCCCAATGGGCCCTGTTCCTTACCAGCTACCAGGATTCTAGCCAATGCTGAGCCATAGATCTAGCCTGCAGCCAAAGCATGCATAGCGTGAAAAACAAACCCGTACGTTTGTCCAAATGAAAACAGTTAGATGCTTAGCTCGGGGGAGGGGTATACTCCAGAGCCGGGGGCAGAGCCGGGACAAGGTCCTCCAGCACCCAAGGCTGAGACACCAAAGTGCCCCCACCTCCATCTCTCCCACCCCAGCCGTCACACACTGATCGCTATTAGACTGGCTGGATAGTGTAATGGTTAAGGGCTCTGCCTCTGACACAGGAGACCTGGGTTTGAATCTCGGCTCTGCCTGTTCAGTAAGCCAGCACCTATTCAGCAGACCTTGGGCAAGTCTCCCTAACACTGCTACTGCCTATAGAGCGCATCCTAGTGGCTGCAGCTCTGGTGCTTTGAGTCCGGCCAGGAGAAAAGCGCGATATAAATGTTCTGTGTTTGTTTGTTTGACTAAGAGGCGCCCTAACACTTTAATCTCTAGGTATCTGGCTTGCAGGCACTGCCATGTATTCCCTTTTCTTATTTTTCTGCTTCAAACACAATAGGGGAAGGATAGCTAATTGACTTGTGAGCCTCCTTCTACACTGCGCCCTGAGGCTGGAGCCTCTCTCGCAGGGGTGTAACTAGAAATCACTGGGCCCCCCTGCAAGACTTTAAATGGGGCCCCTCCCGCCAATACCCCCACCCCCCCACTCCCGGTACTGGGGGCAGAACAGATACACATAGGTACACAGGACCCTGCTGAACACTGAATAGGGACTGTCTATAAATCTTTGTATGAATCGTTATCAGTGGCTAAGCAGGTGCAGTCATTAGAACAATTGCGCAGAGGGCAGAACATTTTTTCTCTCCTTCCCCTTAGTTGTCAGTCTCTCAGTACAGGGCCCCCTGTGGCTTCTGGGCCCCCCTGCGGCTGCATCCCTTGCAGGGTCTATTGTTACGCCCCTGCTCTCTCGCCTCTGCCTGGCCCTAAGCAGGGGCCCCAGCAAAACTTTGATGGGACCCCCAAAGCTCACACCCTTTCTTTGCCTACCCCTTGTGACCCTCACAGCATGGAGGCCCATCTTGCAAGAATCATGAAACAAGTGTGGCCATCATAATCCTCAAACCCATAACAAGTGTAGCCACAAAGACTCATGGTCTGGAGGATGGACCTTTTAGTGAAGGAAGGGAAGGGTTAGCAGTTACCCCCATAGATCTCTCCCCACCTGACCACCCACAGCTCTACCCCCCCCCCCCTGCAGTTGCAGAGGCTCCTCCCCTGGAGTTACGCCCCTGCTCTAGAGGCTCCTACCAAAGTACGAAAATGAACGTGGCCACACTAGCCCTGCACAGAAGCATGGACCTGCTAGTGGCTTTGGTGTCCAGAGGACACTGTACTGGAACCAGCTGGTGGAGGACAGCGGAAGCACCTGGATTATCCAGAGTGCCCATTTGGGGCATTTATTTCTCCACAGGTACACTTTAACCACCCTGGCGTTCTATTAAGATCGCCAGGGTGGCGGCGCAGCAGTATTTTTTTTTTTAATTTTTTCTTTTAAACCATGTAGCTAGCCTAGCGCTAGCTACATGATTCCCCCCTCCCGGCGGCGTCTTACTCACCTTTCCGATCGCTTCCGGCGCATTAGCCCATCCGGAAATCCTGTTCTGAACGGGATTTCTTGGAGGGCTTCCCCCGTCGTCATGGTAACTATCGTGATGACGTCATCGACGTCATCGGGAGTCCCAATCCACCCCGCAGCGCTGCCTGGCACTGATTGGCCAGGCTGCGCAGGGGTCTCGGGAGGGGGGGGGGGGCTTACGCGACGGGTAGCGGTGCATCGGCGGCGAGCGACGGCGATCGGCCCCCACACGCAGCTAGCAAAGTGCTAGCTGCATGTTTCAAAAAAAATTGTTAAAATCGGCCCAGCAGGGCCTGAGCGGCGCCATCTAGCGGTCATGGACGAGCTGAGCTCGTCCATACCGCTAAGATGGTTAAGACACTTACAATCCACCTTTGCTGAGAATCTAGCATGCGTTCAGCAGCCACTGATCCCCTTCAATGCATTGCCGTGAGATCGGACTGGCGGATAGTCTTGGATGAGTGAAGGCCGAAGGCATCGTTTCCCCCCCCCCCCCCAAAACTGAATCATGTATGACAACCTTGAGGGCGGTTTTAGAGCCGTTCACACTAGGGGCGTTTTCCACCTTTTTTCAAGCGCAGGTTATTTTAAAAATCACCCACAAAACTCTTGTGCAGTGAATCTCTATGATAAGGTTCATATCAGCGCGCTGCATCCGCTTTGTGGTCCGAAAAGCGGTGCCTGTACCATTTTTGGGGCATTTTTACTATAATGGAAGGTATAGGAAACGGTCACAAAATCGCTTTGTGCAGCGATTGCGTTCGCGTTTTTAAGAATAAATACATTGTATGTATTCTTTTCCGGGTCAAAGAGTTCACTTCCTGACTTGCGTCAGGGAGTGAATAAAAAAAAACTGCTCTTGAAAACCGATTAGAAAAGTGCTTTTAACAAAAACGCAGCGCGCAGAGGAGCGCCGGGAGGTGCTAAAAAAAAGAGCGCACAACAACGCAAAACACCTAAGTCACAATTATTTATCACTCACTCTTCTCTACCAGTATTTATACTGCATGTACTTAGAGACCCATTTTAAGGACACTTTATAAGTTTGTACATAAATGCTTTACTTCAGGAAAAAAAAGTTTTGCTCGGACTTCCTCTTACGAATAGTCAAATGTAAGCGAAGCACAGTGGAGAGCACCTGCCCGGCGTGATCCCGGCTCTGAGGACCTGCTGGCTCATCCAATAACTCTGTCTCTGGAGCACTTAGGCGCGCCGGCCGGATTGAAAGCTTGCATTAAGCCTCTGGTGCAGGGCCTAGCAGACAGGCGGGCACTTAGAAAATAATTCTATCAGATACTAATCTGATTTCCCAAATCAATAAGAGCCCTGGCCTCAGCCTCGCCTTTCCTGCATGCTCGACTCCCTGAAACCATTTCACCCCGCGATACACTTCCATGAACCCCCCTCCCATGAACGATCGCTACTGTAGCGATCTGCTGAGTATCTAGTGTGTGTACAGCACCCCCAGGGCTGGATTTACCATAAGGCACTGTAGGCACTTGCCTACAGGCGCCTGATGATGGAAAGGAGACTCACTCCCAGCTCCACGTGCCTCCCTCCTGCCTTCCCAAGGCAGAGTCCTGAGCAGAGCATAGATGAGAGGTTGAGTGTAGAGAAACCGAGAGCCCAATATAGTGTAGTATGTTAAGCATAAATGAAGTAAAGGTTAGGGATAAGAAGTCACTCTCTGTAGATGCGAAAGGGGGTAGATCACCCCTCCACCAGGGGTGGACAGGGTATAGCAGTAGGAGAACAGAGGCGCCAGCAGGATAAAAGCGGACAAAAACTTTAAAACTTGCTGGGAGGAAGCGGTGGACCTACCTCCACAAAGCAGACACGAAAGACTGTCTGAATAGTAGCAATCACATCCATTAACTAGTACCCCAAAACAGTGCAACGCGTTTCGCAGGCCCAGCCCGCTCCATCAGGCAATAAACATGGGGACAAGACAGAATTTCAGCAATAGCAGGTGTAGCGCCTCAGTCTGATGGAGCGGGCTGGGCCTGCGAAACGCGTTGCACTGTTTTGGGACCCGGTTCCATTGACCTGCAGACCCGGTTCCATTGACATAACGCAAAGTCCCAACCTGCACATGTTTCATGGACATGCAGATGAGTTTCCAACAGAAGCCTATAGTAAAATCGCATGCGCCCCGGACACCAAGCGGAACACAAGACCGTAAATACTGCACTGTCCACTCCCACTGGCCGTTAGGAGATCCAGATCTAGTGTGGACGAATAAGGGGCATATGATGCAATAATGCTGAGAAGCATTTCCATAGATAACATGCAGGACAGTCCTGTGGAGAATGGTGCATGGCTTGCGGTGGCAACGGCCGCTATGCAGCGGGATGTAGTTACTAAACAAACAGCGGGTGCCCCGTTTTTAGCTTAAACTTGATTTACAGGTTTGCTGATCTTCTGCAGAGGGAAAGTCCAGAGTTATGCAGATAATGTATCACTCTGACAGCAGGTAAGGGGAGCCTAAAACAACTTCACCACCTACAGGCACTAGATGAGATCTCCTGGCTTTCTTCTGTGCATTTACCCGGGAGGTTTGCAATGCACCTTTCTTGATATGTCAGCACCTATTCAGTATGAGACCTCGGGCAAGACTCCCTAACACTCCTGCTGCCTATAAAGCAAGTCCTAGTGACAGCAGCTCTGGTGCTTTGAGTCCGCCAGGAGAAAAGCGTGATATAAATGTTATTAGTCTTGTCTTGTTTTCATACTTACCTCTTTAAGGGGAGGATCTTCAAGATCCTGGGTGTTCAAGATTCTGGGAAAACTCCAGGGAACTCCAGGCCAAACGGTTTATTTTAGTTTTGGACATCGATCGGGAGAGAGTTGAGATCTTTCTCAAGGTGCTATTGTTCTTTTAAGAATAAGTTCCTACTGAATTCTTGTTTTTGTATTACATTTAACTCTGAGCTGTTGACAATGTCAATCACAGCATAGTGACATTGGCCACAACTCACTAAGCTCATCTCCTGTCTTTTAGAACGTTTCTGAGCCGTTTCTACTGTTGTCACCAAGGGAATAAGTCATTTAGTATTCACTAAGCAATTTACCTGCAGTCCTGCAGTCCTAAAGTTAAGGATTCTGTCTTTAATTTAAGGGATACTAGAGCAGAAACCTATTATAAAAATGGGAGGAGCAGGTGCTGGCCCAGCTGCAAGCGTCCTTGATTGCATGGCCAGGAGCTCTCTGAACCTGATGTGACAACTACATCAAGTGCATGCGCAGATTGCTGCCGGCCAGGGGTGCATGATCAAGGATGTGCAACAGGACCGGCGCCTGCGCAATACTAGCCCAACTTGCCGACCCAGAAGTAACTGCGGGGGGAGGGGGCATTTGGAAGAGAACAAAGAGTTTCAGCTGTGGTATGGACTAGGGCGGGTGACTCCCGCTCCTATTGGCTGTCTCCTTTGCCTGTCCAGTTTACCGCATGGCTGATGGTCAGCTACCGACAGCTCCAGGCTGGAGGTTAAAATACCGAACATCTCACTGGTGTTATCTTTGTGAATTGAGTGACGTCTATTGAGGTATTTACCAGAAAAGTTGGTAATTTACTTCACTAGTCAGTAATTTTACTTTTCCATGCGGTAACAGCATTAGTGAATTGACGTTAAGCAACCTGCTCAGTATGATAAGCTGTTTTATGCAATACTGAGGAACTTTAACCCAAGATTTAACTCAATTCCAATTATTAGCCCCCTTTGATGCCCCTTTTCCCATGAGAAATCTTCACCTTTTCTCCAATAGATCATTGGGGGGGGGGGGGGAGGGTCTGTATAGATGATATTGTGGTGAAACCCCTCCCACAGTGTGATGTCATGACCATGGTCCTGACAGTTTCCTATCTGTAAACCTAGTTGTATTGTGGGAAATAATGATTGCTTTCAACTGCCATGCAAGCAATATCTCCCTCTGTGCATAGAACTCTCAGTAACGAACATTCCGTACAGATCACCTGGCAGAACTAAAGATGTCACCACCAGCGATACATTTCAGAATGTAAATCAGGGAGAGGAAAGATTTTACAGTTGGCAAACACTGACTAAATAAACTATAAATGAATATTGTAAAAAAAAAAAAAAAAACACCTTAAAAAAAAGAAGTGCTGGATCGTGATGTACATAAAAACAGATTTATTCACAGGCACTCCATGAGGGCTCGTTCACACTTGGGGCATTTTCGGCCTTTTTTCAAGCACAGGGGATTTTTAAAATCACCCACAAAACGCTTGTGCAATGACTCTCTATAAGAAGGTTCATATCAGCGCGGTTTGTGCGCTGTGCGTTCAGCAAAGTGCTGCATGTACCATTTTTGAGGCGATTTTGCCTCAGTGGAAGGTATAGGAAATAAGCAAGCGCTCAAAAAACCGCTTTGTGCAGCGACTGCATTTGTGTTTTTAAGAGTAAATACATTGTATTTATTATTTTCTGGGTCAAAGTTCACTTCCTGACTTGCGTCTGGGTGTGAATTACAAAACCGCTCTGGAAAAGTGCTTACAAAAGTGTTTTTACCAGAAACGCAGAGCGCAGGGGTGCGCCAAGAGGGGGTAAAATAAATGCAGAAAAACGCAAAACGTTTACATTTGCTTTTTCGATTTTAGGTGTGAATGAGGCCTGAATCCAATTACTAGACAGTTAAACGGCTTCTCAAGGGTCCCCACCCTTATACACTCGCAAGGTGATCTTGACTCTGTCACTATGGCCGGTAGTGGTCGGTCCCAGTTGGAAAAGGGAATACGGGTGGACACCCTGGCAAACCTCTGCCAGAGACCTCACAACGCATTTCGGTTTTCCAAACCTTTCTCAGGTGAGTCTCGCTTTTTAAGGTTTTGTTTTAAAGCGGAACTGCAGATTCGAAATAAATACATTGTTTCACTTACCTGGGGCTTCTGCAAGCCCCCAGCAGCTGCCCTGTCCCACGCCGAGTCTCCACGAGCCTCCATTCTCCCACCGCCGCTTCGGTCCGTACCTCGACTTGTAAGTCGAGGCCAGCGCAGCCCAGTTAAGCGTATCCTTTCCCCTCTGCAATAGCGGGGAACGCGAAGAAAGGATACGCGTGGCCAGAGCCGCACAGGCGCAGTGGCCCGGCGGCGAAACTAAAACTAGGTGGCGACGGGGGAACGGAGACTGGTGGAGACTCGGCGCGGGACAGGACGGCTGCTGGGGGCTTGGGGAAGCCCCAGGTAAGTGAAACAATATATTTATTTCGAATCTGCAGTTCCGCTGTAAGCTTACCTGAAAGCCGGGCTTATTAAGGCATCTTGCACACTGCAAGCAATTCAGAATCAGATTCCGCTTTTTAATCTGTTTTTACTTCCGATTCAGATTCAGATTTGCAGTTTGCTCCTTGCGCACTGCAAATCTGAATCTGAATCGGAGGTAAAAACTGATTAAAAAGCGGAATCTGAATCTGAATTGCTTGCAGTGTGCAAGAGGCCTGAATCTGCAGAGGATCGTGTGAAGTATACAGTATTTGTCCATCTGTACCAGTGTAAGGAGCGCAAGACTGCACATCATATTTCAATCTGTCTATTGTAAAAAAATAAGCAATTGTATTCACTATGTTATTTTCACTACAGTTCCTCTCTAACCAATGCGGTAATGCGTAGTGAATTCAGCCCACGAACACAACACTTTTGGAACAGGATTTGCTGTTTGTTAGGATTCAAAGAAAGATGTAATTGATTTTCAAGCAGTTAATAAAAGATTATGCGCCAAAAGAGTCGAAGCCTCCATGTTCCATTTAACATTGATTTGTGCACATGTACCAACCAAAGAGGCAGATGATGAAAGCAAATATGCCTTTTATGAAAAAACTACAAGAAACATTTGGGAAATTGCCGAAATACAATGTCAGAAATCCTTCTGGGAGATGTGAAGGCAACAGACTGGTAAGCAAAAAACACATCTACCCCGACAACTGGAAAGAGCTCATCAAGTAGCAAATGATAATGGCGCAAGGCTGATTGATTTAGCAGCAGGAGAGCATATAACATTGAGTAGTACTTATTTCTCACACTAGAAAATTCATAAAGTAATACTGAGATGGCCAGATAACAGACCAGAGGACCAAACCAATCACGCTATAATATATAGGCGGCATTAAAGACGACCTGTAGTGAAAGTAACAAAGAATAAAATTGCTTTTTTTTTACTATATTAATTTATAGATTATTTAGTCAGTGTTTGCCCATAGCAACAGCTTTCCTCTCCCTGATTTACTTTCTGAAATGTATCACAGGTGCCGACATCTTTAGTTCTGCCAGGTGATCTCTACGGAATGTTTGTTACTGAGAGTTGTATGCACAGAGGGAGATACTGCTTGCTTGGCAGTTGGAAAAAGCCATTATTTCCCACAATGCAATGAGGTTCAAAGACAGCAAACTGTCAAGACCATGGTCCTGACATCACACTGTGGGAGGGGTTTCACCACAAAATCAGCTATACAGACCCCCCCCCCCCCCTCTTGATGACCTATTCGAAAAAAAGGTAAAGATTTCTCATTGGAAAGGGGGTATCAGCTACTGATTGGGGTGAAGTGTAATTCTTGGTTAAAGGGGCACTATGTTGAAAAATTATAAAAATTTAAATATGTGCAAACAAACACATAAGAAGTATGTTTTTTCCAGAGTAAAATGAGCCATACATTACTTTTCTCCTATGTTGCTGTCACTTACAGTAGGTAGTAGAAATCTGACAGAACTGACAGGTTTTGGACTAGACCATCTCTTCATAGGGGATTCTCAAGGATTTATTTATTTTCAAAAGCACTTAGTGAATGTCAGTTGCTCTGTCCAACTGCCAAAAAACTGTGCAGCGAGCAGGGAAGCTGGCCAGCATCATTGTCTAAATCCTTTTTAGGGAATATCTTTATCTATATATATAAAATCGTGTGTGTGTGTGTGTGCGTGCGTGCGTGTGTGTGTGTCGCGATCACTCGAAAACGGCTTGACCGATTTGAACGGAACTTGGTATACAGATCCCTTACTACCTGGGATGATATGTTCTGGGGGTCTTGCGGCCCCCCCCTGCACATGTGGGCGGAGCTACAAACAGCAAATCAGAATTTCACCCATTCAAGTCAATGGAAAAAATGTAAAAGGCTGCTATTCTCACAGTAATCAAGCCAGAGTCCCCACACATGGCACAGGTGGTCACTTGGTGACCGAGGTTACGAATCCAGGAAAAGTGGGAGGAGCATAACACAGCCAATCAAATTTCAGCCATTCATTTTAAATGGGAAAATGTAAACTGCAGCCATTCTTAGACTGTTAATCGCAGGGTCTCAAACTTGCCACACTTGGCCACTGGGTAAATGCGATTAAGATTCAAGAAAGTGGGTAGAGCCTACAACAGCCAATCAAAATTCACCTATTGATTTTCAAGGGGAATATTTAAACTGCTGCTATTCTTACGCTGTTAATGGCAGAGGCTTCAAACTTGCTACAGTTGGCCATTGGGTGACTGGGGTCCAAATTCACTAAAGGGGCGGGGCCACCTACAGCCAATCAGATTTCCTTGGTGGATAAACTGCTTCCATTCACACATTTTTGATGCCAGGAACCTGAAAGCTCACACACTTGGTCACTGGGTGACTGTGTGTCCAGGTTAAAAAAAGTGGGCGGAGCTAAAACAAATTTCACTGGAAAATATAAACTGCAGCCATTCTTACACTGTTAATGGCAGGGCTCTCAAACTTTGCACAGTTGGTCATTGGGTGACTGAGATTAAGATTTTGGAAGGTGGGTGGAGCCTACAACAGCCAATAAAAATGCACCTTTTGATTTTCAAAGGGAATATTTAAGCTGCTACCATTCTTATACTGTTAATAGCAAATGCCTCAAACCTGATACAGTCAGTCATTGGGTGATTAGGGTTCAAATTCAGAAAGGGGGCGGAGCCACAAACAGCCATATTTGTTTATTTTTCAATGGGAATATACAAAGTATTGATACCAAGGACCCCAAAGCTGATAAAATTGATAACTGAGTGACTGTATGTCAAGGTTAGAAGAAGTGGGCGGTGCCAACAATTACATTTTTAACATGGCAGGGTTCCCAAATTTTACACAATTAGCCACTGGGTGACTGGGATGAAGCCACTGGGTGACTGGGATGAATTCACTAAAGGGGTGGAGCCACAAACAGCCGATCAGATTTGTTAGATTGGTTTCAGCCGTTCTCTTATTGGCAGGGTTCTCAAACGTGACACAGTTGGCCACTGGGTGACTGGGACTAATATTCAGGAAAGTGGGTGGAGCCTGCAGCAGCCAATCAAAATTCACCTTTTGATTTTCAAGGGGAATATTTACATTGCTGCCATTCGTACACTCTTAATGGCAGAGGTCTCACATCTGCTACAGTCAGTCACTGGGAGACTGGGGTTTAAATTCTGAAGGGAGCGGGCCAAATACAGCCAATCAGATTTGTTTAATTTCAATGGTAAAATGCAACTTATTGATGCCAAGGACCCCAAAGCTCATAAACTTGGTCATTGAGTGACTGTATGTTAAAGGGGTTCTGTGGGGGTTCCTGAGAAGAAAAACAGACCCTTACCTTGGGCTTCTATTAGCCCCGTGCAGCGGTAATGTCCCACGCCGTCCTCCTCCCATCTGCTATTCTCCGCCGCCGGCCCCGGTCTAAGCGGCATGGGATCCAACTGCGGCTGCGCTACAGTGGCCGCGCACCCGCTCGCTTCCGCCTGCGTCATCGGAAGCTTACTGCGCCTGCGCAGTAAGCCTCAGATGACGCGAGCGGAGGCACGGCAACGCGCATTATTCGTCTGTGTGACAGCCGAATAATAGCCCGGTGCCGGCTGCGGGGAACGGCAGATGGGAGCAGGACGGCGTGGGACATTACCACTGCAGGTGGCTGATAGAAGCCCAAGGTAAGTGGCAGTTTTTCTCCTCAGGAACCCCCACAGAACCCCTTTAAGGTTAGAAATAGTAGGCGGAGCCAAAAACAACTAACTTTTTACATTGGAAAATATAAACTGCAGCTTTTCCTACACTGTTAATGGCAGGGTTCTCAAACTTCACACAGTTGGTC
The DNA here is from genome assembly GCF_040937935.1 of Hyperolius riggenbachi. NCBI lineage: Eukaryota > Metazoa > Chordata > Amphibia > Anura > Hyperoliidae > Hyperolius > Hyperolius riggenbachi. Next base: position 56,666,525 of record NC_090649.1, on the reverse strand, counting down.
ACTGGGTGACTGGGCTTCATATTCGGAAAAGTGGGTGGAGCCTACTAGAGCCAATCAAAATGCACTTATTGATTTTCAAGGGGAATATTGAAACTGCAGCCATTCTTACACTGTTAATGGCAGAGGCCTCAAACCTGCTACAGTCGGTCGTTAAGTGTCTGGGGTTCAAATTCAGTAAAGGGGCGGAGTCAAACACAGCCAATCAGATTTCTTTGCTGGATAAACTGCTTCCATTAGCAGAATTTTGATGCCAGGAACCCAAAAGCTCACAAACTTGGTCATTGACTGACTGTGTGTCAAGGTTACAGAAACTGTGTGGAGTCAAAAACAGATTTTTCTGTGAAATTGTAAACCGCAGCCTTTCTTCACGGTTAATGGCACGGTTCTCAAACTTTGCACAGCTGGTTACTGGGTGACTGGGATTAATATTCAGAAGAGTGGGTGGAGCCTAAAAATGCCAATCAAAAATCACATATCGCTTTTCAAGGAGAATATTAAAATTGCTGCCATTCTTGCACTGTTAATGGCACAAGCCTCAAACCTGGTACAGTTGGTCATTGGGTCACTGGGGTTCAAATTCAGAAAAGGGGACAGAGCCACAAACAGTCAATCAGATTTGTTTCATTTCATGGGAAAGTACAAATTATCGATGCCAAGGACCCCAAAGCTCACAAAATTGGTCATTGAGTGACTGTGTGTCCAGGTTACAAAAAGTGGGCGGAACCAAAACCAAATTTCACTGGGAAAATATAAACTGCAGCCATTCTTACACTGTTAATGGCAGGGTTCTCAAACTTTGCCCAGATGGTCACTGGGTGACTGAGATTAATATTCAGGGAAGTGGGTGGCGCCTATAATAGCCAATCAAAATTCACCTGTTGATTTTCAAGGGGAATATTTAAATTGCTGCCATTTTTACACTGCAAATAGCAGATGCTTCAAACCTGCTACAGTTGATCATTGGGTGACTTGGGTTCAAATGCTGGAGAGGGGGTGAAGCCACAAACATCCAATCTGATTTGTTTCATTTCATGGGATGATGGGAATATACAAATTATTGATGCCAAGGACCCCAAAGCTCACAAACTTGGTCATTGAGTGTTTGTGCGTTAGGGTTAGAAAGTGGGCGGAGCCAACACCAGTCAAATACATACACAGGCAACGCCGGGTCATCAGTGGGTGGAGACAAATACAAATCTCCCTGGGAAAATGTAAACTGCAGCCATTCTTACACTGTTAATGGCAGGGTTCTCAAACTTTGCACAGTGGTCACTGGGTGACTGAGATTAATATTCAGAAAAGTGGGTGGAGCCTACAAAAGTGAATCAAACTTCACCTATTGCTTTTTAAGGGGAATATTTAATTGCTACCATTCTTGCACTGTTAATGGCACAGGCCTCAAGCCTGGTACAGTTGGTTATTGGGTGACTGGGGTTCAAATTCAGAAAAGGGTGTGGAGCCACAAACAGCCAATCATATTTTTTAATTTCAATGCAAATTATTGATACCAAAGACCGCAAAGCTCACAAACTTGGTCATTGAGTAATTGTGTGTTAGGGCTAGAAAAAATGGGCGGAGCCAACACCAGCCAAATACATATCCGGGCAACGCCGGGCAATCAGCTAGTAAAGAATAAAAGCCTTGCTGAGAATCCCTTATGAAGAGATGGACTAGTCCAAAACCTGTCACTTCTGTCAGATTTCTATTACCTACTGTAATGACAGCAACATAGGAGAAAAGTAATGTATGGCTTATTTTACTCTTAAAAAACCATACTTCTTATTTGTATATGTTTGCACATATTTTACATTTTAAAATGTTTCGCTATAATGCCCCATTTAAGTTCCTCTTTAAACTGACATTACATACAGTATGTCCAGAGGCTCTGTGGACCAGATGTGGATACCTACCAGTAACTTGCAAAGGTAAAGAATAGGGAGAACAAATCTAAGCTTAATGTAATTTCGCCTTCTTAAAACAGAAGGTATTTGCAATAATTTAACTAAGTGAGCAACTGGGGATTCCCATGATGCATCACTCCCGAATATGCAAATCTGTTTATACCCGAGAGCAAGGCACACATCCAGAACCGCTGGTGTATTTTGAGCCTGTAATGAATACATTTTACAGAGCCACACCACCCCAACATACATATAGCCTGCTTCGGACTAATTGCTCCTCATTAGTGCATGGCAGGAATTGATATGGCTCTATGGGATAGAGCTTGGACCAGTACCCAGCCATCATGGGAAACCACAGTTGCTCACTTACACAAATACCTTCTGTTTTCAGAAGGCAAAAGGACATTTAGCATTGCTTTTTAATGGTGGGCTTTTTGGTTGGAACTGTAGATAATATTAAAACAAGCAGTTTTACTTACCTGGGGTTTCTACCAGCCCCCTGCAGCCACACTGTCCTGTGACGGTCCTCCACGTTCCTCTGTCCCTGCCGCCAGCTACTTTCGGTTTGGCCGACTGGCCACTGTTCCGTTTCTCGACTTGTAAGTCGAGGCCTGCCCAGCCCTGCCAAGTGTATCCTTTTTCCGTGTGACCGTCTACAAAAGCGCACTATGGCGGACTGGAACGCGAAGAAGGATACGCGTGGCCAGAGCTGTGCAGGCGCAGTGGCCAGTCGGCCAAACCGAAAGTAGCTGGCGGCGGGACCATGGAGGATTGTTGCGGACCGGCGCGAGAAAGGACGGCTGCTGGGGGCTTGCAGAAGCCCCAAGTGAAAATGTTTGTTTTACTATTATCTTCAGTTCCGCTTTAAGCCCTTTAAACTTTCCATGTGGTTCTGGGTCACCATAAGATGTCTTGGTATTCTTTAAAGTAAATGGGAATCTAGAAAAAAAATGAACCATATGCTTACCTAAGGAGAGGGAAGGCTCTGGGTCCTATAGGGCCTTCCTGCTCCTCTCACAGATCCCTTATTCCAGCGATGGCTCCCCCGGTAACAGTATTCGACCAATTTAGTCAAGTACTGCTCTGTGGGGGCTTCAGAGTGCTCCCGAAGACGTGGGTCTCCATACTGTGCCCGTGATATCATGTGCGCTCACGCAGGCGCAGTACGGAGTGTCCTGTCTTTGGGAGCACTCAGGAGGAGTGGGAAGGCTCAATAGGACCAAGAGACTTCTCTCTGCTTAGGTAAGGATCTGGTTTGCTTGTTGGTTTGTTTTTAAAGTTCCCATTAGCTTTAATAAAATAGTGAAAAGAAACAAAAAAGGACTTGGCGTAGAACCAGGGACTATCATAAAGTGATTTTGTTTGAAAACGTAACCACACAATTAAATCAACAACAAACAGTTAAAAACAATGATTTTTACCAGGCTTCATTTAATCCATGATTTACATAAATGTATGTATCTAATCCATTGTGGTTTCTCATATCCTCAAAATTCATATACTGTAAATATTGATGCGGGTGAGTCAGCTCATAAGAGGTAGTGAGATCAATAAATAAATAATAAATAAATCAGACACCGGACCCAATACAAATAATTAATACTGTGCAAAGTTGCAAAAAGGTAAATGTACAGACTACCTAATGTATGAATAATGTGCAAAAATTGCAGCAAAAACAATAAAAGGTACAGGAGGATAGGTGACAATGACAAGGAGGGTGCTAACCAGCACAAAGAGGTGATGCTTGATAGTAGTGCAACCACAATTTTAACAAATCACAACAAACAGCACAACAAGAGAAATGTGCTCATGGGTGCTGCGATGAGAATAGAGAGAGCACAGACTGTGCACACAGGCACTCAAAGGAGACACACCACGAGTACACCAAGGGAGAGAGACAAGAGAAGGAACACCCAATGCGTGTCGTGGGAGGCGGTACCCACTTCATCAGAGGCTACCCTAAAGAGAAACCGTGTCCAAGGATTGAACTTCATCCCAATCAGTAGCTGATACCCCCTTTCCCATCCTTTACCTTTTCACAAACGGACCATCAGGGGATCTGTATGGCTGATATTGTGGTGAAACCCCTCCCACAGTGTGATGTCAGGACCGTGATCCTGACAGTTTCCTGTCTGTGAACCTCGTTGCATTGTGGGAAATCAAAGCTGTTTCCAACTACCAAAAAAGTAAGCAGCATCTCCTTCCACTGACATCACTTGCCAGCAGTAAAAATGTCACCATGTTATAAATGTCAGAAGGTAAGAGGGAGAGGAAAGATTTTACAATGGGCAAACACTGACTACATCATTTATACATAATTATTGTAAAAATGAAGCACTTTTTTATTACATTATTTTCACTGGAGTTCCTCTTTAAGGAGGAACTTTAATCAAGGATTAAACTTCATACGAATCAGTGGCTGATACCTCATTTCCCATGAGAAATCTTAACTTTTTCTCAAATGGTGAAACCTCTCCCACAGTATGATGTCATAACCATGGTCCTGACTGTTTCCTGTCTGAGAACCTCATTGCATTGTGGGAAATAATGCGCATAGAACTTTTCACCACCAGTGATGAACGGAAATGCAAATATTCTTTTCGACGAATTTTTCCCGAAAAAAAGCACTAATTTCTTTTTGACAGGCGAATTTTTGATCGTATATTTTCACGTTAAATTTTGCATAATGCCCGTTATTTTCGCGTTAAATACATAGTTTATCGCGTACGTATTTCCGCGTAGTTGTAGTACCGCTATGCTAAGCTTCGCCCGCTACACGTAGTTGACTTATGTATTGCGAAGTCAACTACGCGTGCGGTAACCGCGTCTATACGGATCATTGCGCATGAGCAGAAATATTATTGCGCTTTTATACGTATACAATGCCGCATTGGAAGGTGGAATGTACGCATGTATTAGTTCACCCCTGCGCGGATTATTGCGAACATTTTTCCGCATAGGCGTCCGCATACAGCGAAGTTTCTTTAATTTTCGCTGCTGGTCGACAACGCAAATATTTCTGAAGATTTTCGTGAAAATTTGCTGAATTCGAAAACGGGACTTTCGATGCGAAAATAACAGGCGAAAATTCGCAAACAACACTGGTCACCACCAGTGATACATTTCAGAATGTAAATTAAGGAGGGGAAAGATTTAACAATGGGCAAACACTGAGGAAATGATTTATAAATGTAAAAATAGTGAATTGTAAAAAAAAAAAAAAAAAAATATGCAATTTTATTCATTACGTTATTTTCACTACAATTCCTCTTTAAAGGGGCACTATGGTGAATTAGTGTTTTACAAATATATTTTTAGTTATTCCCACTGTTCCCTTTAACATAAGTTGCAATTTTAGTGGTGATAACATGTATGAGGGGTTTGCAATTAACCGCTAAAGGAAGTGCGACATTTTGTGAAAGTACGCACAGTTACACAAAATCAATGTCATTTTGAAATTTTAATGATCCGTGGCCGTAATTGGGAAATTTTAGCATAGTTTTGCATAATGGTAATTGGCAGATGATGATCACTAGCCATTTGTAGACTATAAGCTGGCCTTGTATAAAGAGGATGGAGGGAGCATTGAAAAGTTCCTGGAGAACTTCAAAACACCAAAGACATTAAAGGACAACTATTGTGAAAAATTATAAGATGTAAAAAACATATTTAAATTGTAAATTACATTTTCCTATGTAACTGACACTTACAAAAGTTAGCAAAAATCAGACAGATCTGACAGTTTTGGCTAGTTAATCTCTTCAGGAGGGATTCTATTTCTGTATTTACAAAAATAGTTACTACTAGCCGACCTGCGGCGTAGCATACGCCGCATAAGAGGGTAAAGGGCAGGAAGGGGGTATTGGGCACAGCGGCGGGGAGTGGGGTTGGACTCCCCCTCAACTGGGTCCCCCATGTGTGCTCTACCTCCAGCTTAAGCTCAGCAGGAACCCCCCCTCACCTGGGTCCCCCATGTGCACTCCCCCTCCAGCTTAAGCTCAGCAGGAACCCCCCCCCCCCCCCCTCACCTTGGTCCCCCATGTGCGCTCCCCCTCCTGCTTAAGCACAGTAGCAGCCGCCACTATTAGTAAGAGGCAGCGGGCGGGGATGACTCACCTCTTCCGTGTTCCATCGTGCGTTCCACTGTCGTCACTTCCTGCAATGCCACACACTGTATTGGTGTAATTTGCCTTTTTAAAACAGTAGGAAATCTGCAATAATTCAGCTATAAGTGAACATTTGTGGTTACCCACAATGCACTGCTACTAAATATGCTAATTCCCCCTTTTCCTTCTTGGTAAGCTAAGCAAACATCCAGAGCCGCTGGTGTATAGCAACCATATAGCTTTAAATTTTACACAGTCATATCAAACCCACATGTAGACAGCCTGTTTCAGACTTTTGGTCCTCATCAGTACATGGCAGGGATTGATACGGCTGTATGAGATAGGGCTTGGACCAGTACAACAGAGTAACCAAGCAGCTCAGGGTGACCCAAACCACTCAGAATGTATAGGGGGATAAAAGGGACCAAAAAGAACTCCCACTAAAAAAACAAAGCTTGTTGTAATTTGCCTTCCTAGAACAGAAGGAAATATGCAATAATTCAGCTATAAGTGAACATTTGTGGTTACCCACAATGCACTGCTACTAAATATTCAAATAATTCCTTTTCACCCTTAGCAAGCCTATAGCTTTAAATTTTACACAGCCATATAAAACCCACATGTGACAGCCTGTTTCAGACTTTTGGTCCTCCTCTATACATAGCAAGTATTGATATGGCTGTATGAGATAGGGCTTGGACCAGTACAACGGGATCAGTGAATAATGGCGCACAGCGCCTATGCATAAAAATGGCGCCACATTAAAAAGATACGCTTATCGCTATTTATCGTTAGTACTGCATAATAATGGCACACAGGGAAAAAAGAAGAGAAACGGCACACACTAACGTTATTTATCAATAGTGGCACACACTAACGTTATTTATCAATAGTGGCACACACTAACGTTATTTATCAATAGCGCCCTACATAAGCCAAACTGCAGACGTTATTTAACTTCAAAACGGTGAATGGATTTAATGTAACACTGTCAAGGTTAGGGTTAGGCACCACCAGGGAGGTTTTAGGGTTAGGAACCACCAGGGGGGGGTCTTAGTGTTAGGCACCACCAGGGGGGGTCTTAGGGTTAGGCACCACCAGGGGGGGTCTTAGGGTTAGGCACCAACAGGGGGTCTTAGGGTTAGGCACCACCAGGGGGGTCTTAGGGTTAGGCACCAACAGGGGGTCTTAGGGTTAGGAACCACCAGGGGGGTCTTAGTGTTAGGCACCACCAGGGGGGGGTCTTAGGGTTAGGCACCAACGGGGGGACTTAGGGTTAGGCACCACCAGGGGGGTGGTTAGGGTTAGGCACCACCAGGGGGGTCTTAGGGTTAGGCACCACTGTGGGGTCTTAGGGTTAGGCACCACTGGGGGGGTCTTAGGGTTAGGCACCACCAAGGGGGTCTTAGGCTTAGGCACCACCAGGGGGTCTAGGGGTTAGGGATAGGTACAGGGAGGGTTCTGTGTGAGAGTAGGGTTAGGTATAGTACAGTACAATATACACCACCAGGGGGTCTTAGGGTTAGGAACCACCAAGGGGGTCTTAGGGTTAGGCACCACCGGGGGGGGGTTTAGGGATAGGTACAGAGAGGGTTCTGTGTGTTAACGCTAAATAACAATAAGGCTTTAACGTTAAATAGCGATAAGCGGCAAATGGATTAGCGGCAACACTGTGCGCCATTTTTCACAGGCACCATTTTCAGATGGATGCAGTACAACAGAGTAACCAAGCAGCTCAGGGTGACCCACACCACTCAGAATGTGTAGGTGGATAAAAGGGACCAAAAACCTTCTATTAAAAAAATCAAAGCTTGGTGTAATTTGCAAACTTAAAACAGAAGAAAATCTGCAATAATTCAGCTATAAGTCAACATTTGTGATTATCCACAATGCACTGCTACTAAACATGCAAATTATTTCTTTTCACCCTTGGTAAGTCAAGCAAGCCTATAGCTTTAAAGAGACTCTGAAGCGAGAATAAATCCTGCTTCAGAGCTCATAGTTAGCAGGGGCATGTGTGCCCCTGCTAAGCCGCCGCTATCGCGCCGCTAAACGAGGGTCCCTTCACCCCCAAACCCACGCCCGCAATAGTTGGTCATAGAGTTGGTTGTTCGTGGAGGCAGGGCTAATGGCTTCAGCCCTGCCTCCAGTCGCGTCTATCAGCGGCGCATCGCCGCCTCTCCCCCGTCCCTCTCAGTGAAGGAAGACTGAGAGGGGCGGGGGAGAGGCGGAGATAAGCGCTGACAGACGCGCGTGGGGCAGGGCTGCGGCGGTTAGTCCTGCCCCAACCAGGAGGCACTCCCCCGCTGCACCGAGGGGATTTGGGGGTGAAGAAACTCCTGTTAAGCTGCGGGATATGAGTCTGAGTCTCGCTTCAGACTCTCTTTAAGTTTTACACAGTCATATCAAACCCACATGTGACAGCCTATTCCAGACCCTTGGTCCTCATCAGTACATATCAGGGATTGATAAGGCTGTATGAGATAGGGCTTGGACCAGTACAACAGAGTAACCAAGCAGCTCAGGGTGACCCAAACTACTAAGAATGTATAGGAGGATAAAAGAGACCAAAACAACCTTCTACTAAAAAAAAGCAAAGCTTGGTGTAATTTTCCTTCTTAAAACAGAAGCAAATCTGCAATAATTCAGCTATAAGTGAGCATTTGTGGTTACCCACAATGCACTGCTACTGAATATGCAAATTATCCCTCTTTGCCCTTGGTTTGATATGACACTACTTCTTCTTCTTGCTTGGACCAGCCCCTTCTTCTTGCTTGGACCGGCCCTGGGGGCAGGGCGCTACTTCTTCTTCTTGCTTGAAGGTTGAGGCACTTACTCTATTATATATATAGATAGATATGGCAGTTGGTTAGTCCAGGTTTCTCCTCCAGGGTTCCTTGAGTACTCTGCAGGGGTTCCTTGGCATTTCCCCCCATCGTGGAGGAAATATAATATACTGTACCACATTATAATAGGGGGTACTGTAACAAGAAGCATTAAATTGGAGCTCAGGAGAAAGTATAATGAGTGGCAGTGTAATAGGAGGTAGTGAAATAAACAGCCACACATACTTTTAAAGACCAAGCCTCCTCCAAATAAATGGAGGGGTTCCTCGAGATCCAACAATTGTTTGCAGGGGTTTCTTGAGATCCAAAAGTTATTTGCAGGGTTCCTCCAGGGTAGAAAGGTTGAGAAAGGCTGGTTTAGTCAATCTGCCAAAATAGTGTGCAAACAAGAAACAAGGCAGGCAGACTTACAGTATGTTTAGGACTATACGACGCTCCTGAAATTAAGACGCACCTAGGTGTAGATGTAAAAAACCAGGGGAAAAAAAACATAAACTAAACCTGGTGCATCCATGGTGAAGGGGCATCTTGTGGATTCTGCCCCCTTTGTACCTCATGCTCCCTTGTACCTCTTGTTTCTCCCTGTGTCCTCCGTGTGTCCTCCTCTATGCCCCTTTGTGTTTCCCTGTGTCCTCCTCTGCATGGGCACAGTACAGGGAGTCCCTGACATTGCGGCAGGTTGGAGGTTCTTATTGGCAGGCGTACACAAGTCAGGAACTCCCTGCATTTGGACTATAAGACGCAGTGACTTTTTCCCCCCACTTTTGGGGGAGAAAAAGTGAGTCTTTTAGTCCAAAAAATACAGTAGTTGTATAGATCCTTCCCGGATCTGACAGCGTTTTACTACCAACTATAAGTAACAGCAACATAGGAAAAAAATAATTTATAGTACATTTTACTCTAGAAGCAGTGCACTTCCTTTATGTGTGTGAAAACGCGGAAAAGCCGCCGCGAGTACTCAGAGCAAGGCGGCTGATTCCGCGTCCAACGCGGCAGGTTGCGCGCGTGGGTCTGCATCCACTGGCATGACGGAGCGCGATGAAACCGCCGCATGCCTTATGAACAAGGCGGCGGATTCCGCGTCAGACGCGGATGTTGGCACGCATAGGCATAATTCTGACAGTACTGCTGAACGCGGAGGAACCGCCACATGCTTGGACAGCGGTGCGGCTGGTTCCACATCCAACACAGCAGAAACATTACAACACGTGTCTGGTGTGGCTGGGACTGATAGTCCACACAGGTTCAGGAGGACGCGCACGCGGAGAGGCAGAGCCTTTATGACAGTCAGAAGGGCGTCAGCTGACCAAGCCTGTCAGCTGACAATTCCAGCAGTTTTCATTGGTCCAGCACTTAAGGGTGGCGCTGGAGAGCGCTGGGGTATATATACTGGGTGCTGGTCATTTCTCTGGTCTACGTGGTAGCACTCAGACCTTCTGTCAGTATCTGTGTTATTATCTAGATCAGTTTCCAAGGTGTTGATGACCAAGGAGCTCACACCTTAGTCTAGGAATCCTGTTATTATCTGTGTTATTATCTGTGTTATTATCTAGACCAGTTTCCAAGGTGTTGATGACCAAGGAGCTCACACCTTAGTCTAGGAATCCTATTACCATCTGTATTATTATCTAGACCAGTTCCGGGGTGTTGATGATCTTGGAGCTCACACCCAAGTCTAGGCATTGTTGATTATTTGTTATGACCTTCTGCTTTCCTGACCACTCTTCTGATCTCTGATTAGGTACTTCGCTATATCTGATACTCTGTTGCCAAACTCTGCTAGTCTTAGGATTCCGCATCTGTCTCCTGTCTCTGTACTTTATCTGTCTGTGTGTTAACGACCTGGCCTGTCCGACCTCGAGAACTATCTTCCCTGTTGGGAGATAGTTCCCAGCCCAGTCAGTGACACTTCACCATTGGTGTCACTCACTCTCTGATCCTTCCCACTCTCAGCCTGGCTCCACCCCTTGGGGAGCATCAGACCAGTGGAAGGAACCTGTTCTCTAAGCAGTACCCCGTACTGCCTAGGACCCTCTACGCGGGTGCTCTCCTCAAAGTATACGGTTGCACCAAACACTCATATTACTCAGGTGTCCAGAGGTTAGAGATATATCTGATTATCTGTGATACTGCAGATCATCAATAATCGGGTATATATCTGCATTCTCGGTGATACTGCAGATCACCGGTAATCAGATCCTCTCTGTGTTACACCGATCGTTACAGTATGTATTTTAAAATGTTACAATTTTTCACTATAGTGGTCTTTTAAGCGACCTCCTAGATATGATGTTACGATAGATGAAAAGTAAAGTAAGAATACAAGGTCAGCTGCCCGACTATTTTTACATTATTCTTCGATTTACACAATAGGTATGTTTTATTTTTTTGACTGACATTGGTTATTTTAGTCTTGGAATCTTAAGTGAAGAAACTAAATATAAATCCCAGGTGGACGTACCTGTAATAAAAGGTTTGGTGTCTGCCCACGGCATTGTTCCGACTGCTAGAAAACCGAAAAAGCTAAATGGAGAAACTTGACAATGAAACCAAGAGAATAGGCATGGAAATGAATCGAGACAAAACAAAATAAGCGACAGAGCGAGATATGATTGAACGACACGGAGACCTCGAACTGCAGCTCTAAAGAATTCGAGAGGGCCAGTGAATTCGTGTATTTAGGAGCAACTTCTAATGAAAGCTATGAAGTGCGTGCTGAAATTAAATCAAGGCTAGCTGCAGCGAGCGGGTACTATTATGCTCTACGAGGGTGACTGAAATTAAGCCTGCTGATCAGAAAATTGAAGGTACGGATTTCTAAAGTCACGATGAAACCTATAATTCCGTGTGAGGCAGAAGGGTGGACGTTAACAAAAAAAGTGCTGAAAAACTCCTACAAACCTGGGAAAGATATACGACCTGTAAATGATGAGGACACAAAGACTACTGCCGAGGTCATGGCGCCATGTAACAACAATGGAATGGGTTGGACACATGGGAAGGTGATATGGCGAGAGGACCCTTAGAAACGAATTTAAAAGGCAAAAAACCAGGCCATAAAAGTGTTGGGTGATCAAAAAAGCAGCAGCTGGAGAGGTGGCGGCTGATCTATGCAACCCTCAAGCAATGACCGAATAAGGCATGGGGCTATGGGGCAAAAGAGGACAAGGCTATTCAAAGGCTTAGTCACACTGAGTAAAGTAAGATAACTCTACACCCCCCACACACAATCAGTGATTCACAAAGGCAGGACTACTTGGAGAGCAGCTGGTGGACCCAAGGGACGTACAGGTAGTCCCCGACTTACGGACGCCCAACTTACGAACGACCCGCCAATACGAATGACATGGATTCTGTTTCCATAGCAACAAGTCAAAAATTCTTTTTTTCAAATTGGACTTGTAGTTTTTGAGAAAATCGATTTAAAAATTCAAAGAAAAAATGGCTTTTAAACTTGTATAGGCAGGTACAGAGGGCAGAGGTGACACAGAGGGGGACACTGGAGGCACAGGGGGGGGGGCACAGAAGAGGTACAGGGGACAGAGATGGCACAGTGTTCTGATTTAAGAACAGATTCAGGTTAAGAACGAAGCTACAGTCCCTACCTCGTTTGTTAACCAGGGACTACCTGTACTACTTTCCCACTGCTCTAATACTTGGGCCCCTTTCCCCTGGTAGACACAATTCACTGCCCTAATGCCGGGCAGTAGAGTCAGTTACCTGCTTCAGTTACAGTAATTATATTATTTTATTTATATAGTGCTGACATCTTCCATAGCGCTGTACATAGTACAAACAAATAGTGGGGAGTATAGATACATGAAACATTCAAAACTCTGTACAATCAGGATATCCAGCAATACAAACACATGCATAGTTGATGTGTGGTTTTTGACATCACCAATGCTGGTACATGTTCATACAATAAATTACAGCAGAATGAGAAGCACTAGGAGGAGGTACCTACCCTTGTGAGCGTACAATCTAGAGGGTAGTGCGGTGGGGACGTTAGGGAAGGAGGCACAGGAGTTAGCATATGCGGCAGTTAACCTCCAAAGCTACCAATAGCAAATGATAGGCTTGTCTGAACAGGTGTGTTTTGAGCAGAGCTGCGGAATCGGTACAAAAATCATCCAACTCCTCATGAAGACTTTATGAGGATTCCAGGTACCCAAACATTTTTTCACTCTGAGACTCCCAACTCCTCAGCACTGGTTTTGAGAGGATGAAGGTGTCCGGGCTCGGCGCATGATGTACAGGCTAAGGGAGAGCATTCCAAAGGAGAGGTGATGCTCATGAGAAGTCCTGGATGTGAGAAGAGGTGATCAAGCTAGAGGACAAGAGGGTCTCCTGGCAAGCGCAAAACTTCAGGGTGGGATGGTATCTGGAGATTAATGAGCAAATGTAAGGATGTGACAACAAGCTTAAACTGGATCCTTTGGCTGATCCAATTGAGTGATTGGCAGAGAGTGGTTGCATCAGTTCCATTCTCCTCTTCACTGCCACCTGCAGATGCCCACTGACACACAGCCCTGTATGCACAGAACCTGTATTATTATTATTCGTATTTATATAGCGCCAACATATTACACAGTGCTGGACAATAAAAACGGTTACAATTATTATAGGGTGACAGACAACACAATACAGGTAATAAGAAGTAATATAATTGATGCCAGATCATACACTGGAGAATTAGTCCATGTAATTCAAGCTAACGTTATTCTGTGGGCAGAGTGCACAGTCAACTAGGATACACAAGGGGGGCCAAAGGCTTACAATCTAAAGAGAAAAGGTGGTAACATTATAGGAGGGGGCTGCTCTGACAGGTTCTTGGCAGAGAGAGTTAGGGCCTCCGTGAGTTGGAGTAAGCCTCTTTGAAGAGGTGAGTTTTGAGGGCTTGTTTGAAGGAGGGGGCAAGCCTGGTGGGCAGTGGTAGAGTGTGCCATAGGGTGATGGCAACTCTATTGAAGTCCTGTAGGGGGGGTGGGGGGAGTAGTTAGGAGCAGGGCAATGAAATCGTTACAAAAAAATCAAACTCTAACTCCTCAGTTTATGAAACTACCGACTCAGTGTACCTAAAATTACTCCATTTCCTTGACTCTGAGTCCTTGCAGGGCAATGGAGTGGGTAAAAATATCATCCGACTCCTCAGTTTATGTAACCACCGACTCTGACTCCAGGTACCCAAAAATTGCTCCGACTCCTCCTCTTCCTAACCAGGGCTGTGGAGTTGTCGTTGGAGGAGTGGAGTGGGAAGCCAGGTGTGTATCTGCTGACTGGTCAGAGATGTAGGTTGGGCAGGACTTGTGTATAGATTTGTAGGCCAGGCATTAGATCTTGCACCTGTAGCAGGTTCCTTGATTTATTTAGTATTGCCATAGCACTGACACATGCTGTAGTGCTTTGCAGAGTACACTGAGGGCCGTGTGTGAGTGGGCGGCTGCAGGCCGCGGTACAGAGGAGAGCGGCGCGAGCGTTGGAGCCGGTAACACACTCAGATTTGCTGCTCTTGACAGACAAAAACATTGCCTTTCATAATAACGGGAGGAACATATTTCCCTTTTGTACCTTTTTTTCACTCTTGATAGTATTTGGGCCCATTAGATGTATTGCATGTTTGGATTGTTGTTTCTTGCATTCATCATTTTGCTGATGACCTGATCACTCCGTTGCTCTGCTGCTTTCATCTGTGTGCCGAGAAGGACTACCATCATCATTCATTTACCACAAGAGGCTTTTCAGCGGTCTATTTTCTTCTATATGAAGTGCATTGCTATTACAGGACTTCAAGCACAATCATGTAGGCTGCATACACAATGATCATAGCTACAGTATTCTTCCCATTCGCTGGCACAAGTGGATACTTTGCCCGAGAGATACCACTCTAAAAGGCCACAATTGGGAAAAAATGAAAAATTTAAAACACATACATATAAAATGTGCTTTTCTAACAGAAAATAAATAACGTTTTTCCTATGTTGCTTACAGTAGGTAGTAAAAAACTGAAAGACCTGACAGGTTTTGGTTTAGTTCATCTTCTCATGGAAGATTCTCAGAATTACCTTAATTCTTTAGAAAAACAACTGCAAAGGATCTTTACAAAGATGATGGCCAACGGCTTACTCGCTTGCACATTATTTTGGCAGTTGGAGTAAGTTCAGTAAGTGCTTTTGTAAATAAATACCTGAGAATCCCTCATGAGGAAATTGATTACTTCAAAACTTGTCAGATTTCTACTGCCTACTGCAAGCGGAAGCAACATAGGGAAAAAAAGTCATTTATAGTGCTTATCACTCTGGGAGAAATCTACATTTTATGTGTATATATTTTAAATCTTTACATTTTTCACAATAGTCGTCCTTTATAGATAAATGCCTTGTAAATAGAACACGTCCCTGGTTCGAATCATAGCCAGGGCACTATCTGCACCGCGTTTGTATGTTTTACTGTAATGAATAGCGGAGATGCCGCCGCGCGGTCTGGCGGCGGGGCGGCTGTCTCCGCATTCAGACCGGCGGTTTCCGCACAGCAACGTGTGTCTGGGTTGTCTGGACCTTCTAGTGCACACAGATGGAGAGCTACGCGTGCGCGCGCCAGGCGACAGGACATTTATACCAGCAGAAGGGGAATCAGCTGATCAGGCCGATCAGCTGATCCCAGCTGGACTCTGGATTGGCTGAGTGGCTGGGGCGGAGCTGCACAGCACTGCAAGTATATATAGATCTTGCTTGTCAGTTCCTGGTTGTCTGCCGTTGCGAACACTACGTGGAAGCACTCAGACCTCAGTCAGATGCTACAGTGTGTTAGAACCAGGTGGACCTGGGAATTCACACTTAGCCAGATTACGCTATTGTTATCTGCTGTGTTATACTTTAGACCAGTTCCAGGGTGTTGTGACCAAGGACCTCACACCCAAGTTTAGGATTACTGTGTCATTGCTGTGTTATATCTTAGACCAGTTCCAGGGTGTTGAGACCAAGGACCTCACACCCAAGCTTAGGATTACTGTGTCATTGCTGTGTTATACCTTAGACCAGTTCCAGGGTGTTGAGACCAAGGACCTCACACCCAAGCTTAGCATTACTGTGTCATTGCTGTGTTATATCTTAGAACAGTTCCAGGGTGTTGAGACCAAGGACCTCACACCCAAGCTTAGCATTACTGTGTCATTGCTGTGTTATATCTTAGAACAGTTCCAGGGTGTTGAGACCAAGGACCTCACACCCAAGCTTAGGATTACTGTGTCATTGCTGTGTTATATCTTAGACCAGTTCCAGGGTGTTGAGACCAAGGACCTCACACCCAATCTTAGGATTACTGTGTCATTACTGTGTTATACCTTAGACCAGTTCCTGGGTGTCGAGACCAAGGACCTCACACCTCAGACTAGGATTGTGCTTTATATCTGTTATGACCATTTGCTCTGTCGACCTTTCTCTTGCTGTCTGACTCGGTACCTCTGCCTATCTGCCTACCAGTTGCCAACCTTGCCTGGACCCGGTTACCGAATCAGCCTTCTGTCTTTGTACCCATCTGCTCGTGTGTTGCCGACCTGGCCTGCCCGACCCTTCTGGCTGTCCCTCATCCCTTGAGTGTTCAGTCTGTCTGTACTACCCGTGACACTATTCCACCAAGTGTCAGTTAGCTGCAAGGACCTCCTGCTCCTCAGAGAGTCCTTCCTGCAGTACAGCCAGGGGCTCTATCCCATAGGAGTCCTCTGGCTGCAGTACAGTCTGATTCCCAGTTTACCAGGGAATCACTGGCTGCCAGAATATCTCTATCTCCTCTCTTAGGAGATAGTTCCTGCACAGCCAAGGGCCACCTGCTCCTCAGGTGGTCTCTGCTCGAAGTTATCTGTGTCTCCCGCCCCACGGGAGATAGCCTACAGTTGCACCAAACACTAAGGGCTGGAACCCACTAAAATCCGCAAACGCAAAACGCAACCGCTAGCGTTTTGTCTGAGCGGTTTGCAAGCGGATTCATGCACGTTTTCGGTCGCGTTTTGCAACAGTGTATTTTTTTCCTCAGCGGTTGTGTAGCGTTTTGCGTTTCGCGTTTTTATCCTGATTGGTCCTGTGAATTATTTTAATTTTGTTACAGTGTGCTGAACCGCAAAACGCTAGCAAAACCGCTCAGTTTAGGTTTTGCTGAGCGTTTCTGCTAGCGTTTCAATACTTTACATTGAAGCGCTAACGCTCCCAAAATGCTGCAGGTCCTGCGTTTGCGTTTCTGGGAAACGCAAACGTTCCTGTGGAAGTTGCCCCATCCATTAACATCAGCTGAGCGTTTTGGCAAAACGCTAGCGTATCGCAGCGCTGCCAAAATGCTCAAAAAAACGCTCTTGTGGGTTCCAGCCCTTACACTCTATTAGGTGTCCAGAGGTTAGTCATACTTGTATTATTGGTGATTCTGCAGATCATCAATAATCGGGTATACATCTGTATTGTTGGTGATACTTCAGATCACCAATAATCAGATTCTCTCTGTGTGCTGACACCAATCGTTACATTTACCTGTATCTGTGTGGGTTTCCTCCAAGCTCTTGGGTTTCCTCCCACATCCCCAAAATCTACAGAGACAATTAGCTTCCCCTAAATTGGCCTTAGACTATGGTGAACATATGACTATGGTAGGGATTGGATTGTAAGCTCCTCTGAGGGGCTGCTAGTGACATGACTATAAATACTCTGTACAGCGCTGCGGAAGATGTTGGCGCTGTATAAATAATATTAAGAATAACTACTTATTATAAATAACAGTACTATACCCAGAATGTCTGTAAAAGTTTTTGTCAGGCCTGTAGGAATATCCTCTCACGAATCAGCTCCAATGCCCCAATCTACCTCCACACGCTTCACCCTATGTGCCATGTCCCCGCTTGAACGAGAGGTGAGAAGACAACACCTACCCGACTTCGGTTACACCCAGGCCTTTAGTGTGCAAGGTATTGAAGTTAAAGAGAACCCGAGGTGGGTTCTAAGAATGATATCCACACACAGAGGCTGGGTCTGCCTATACTGCCCAGCCTCTGTTGCTATGTAGTGTCCCCCTAGGCCCCCCTGCACTCTGCTATGCCCCCATAAATCACAGCCGCGCTGTCGACACACAGCATGTCGCAGCGGGCTGTGTTTACCTATGTAGTGTCACTCTCGCCGCTCCCCCGCCTCCTGCATAGCTCTGGTTCCCGCCCGCGTCCCTTCCCTCCCTGCTGATTGGAGGGAAGGGACGCGGGCGGGGACCGGAGCTATGCAGGAAGCGGAGGGAGCGGCGAGAGTGACACTACATTGGTAAACACAGCCCGCTGCGTGTCAACAGCGCAGCTGTGATTTATGGGGCATAGCAGAGCGCAGGGGGGGCCTGGGGGGACACTATATAGCAACAGAGGCTGGGCTGTATAGGCAGACCCAGCCTCTGTGTGTGGATATCATTCTTAAAACCCACCTCGGGTTCTCTTTAAATGCAGGGTAAGCAAATAAACTTCCAGGCCTAAACAAGAACACAGAGTAGTAAAGACCAGCAACAGTCCAGGGTCATACATTGGTAAACAGATATCGCAGTACAGGAGGGCTAGGCAGAAGAGAGGTCAAAGAACGTATCCGAGGTCAAACCAGGCAGCAAACAGTAGTAAAGGTGGCCACTAGCGGTACAATTTCTAGCAAAAAATCGTTAGAGCGATCAGAAATTCTGATCGGATTGGTTGTAAATAATCTCAGTTGATGGGCACAATCGATAACAAACGATTATAAAAACAATCGTCCGATTGAATTTTCGTTGAACCAAAATTTGGATTTTCTTGTTGGTCGTGATAGATAGGAAGCAATGATTGGTTAGTTGATGGTGTAGTGAATGATTTTTTGTCCGATCAGATTTTCTGATCGCTAGAATGATTTTTCGCTAGAAATTGGACCGTTAGTGGCCACCTTAACGATAATCCAGACAATAGGTCGGTTCAGGCAGCAGACAAGGGAGGTCCAGTAAACAAGCAGAGGTCAAAATCCAGATAATCCAATATAACAAGAGCAGGTATACAGAGCACCGAGCAACCAGCAAGCTAGAGCTATCACGGGCAACATGCAACTGTCACAGCAAGGTTTAAATACTGACAGAATCCAATCAGTGGCCGGCCACATGCACACAACAGCCAATCACACACAGGCATTAATCCTGTTTAAGTGTCAGCTGACAGAGAGATCAGCTGACACAGATGGCAATACATGTCAGCTGACTAACCAGTACTGACCAGCAAAACATCCTGACTGTGTGTCAGCTATAGCATACTGGTAAAGGGCATCGCCTCCGACTAGAGAGACCAGGGTTCAATCCCAGCCAGGATAAGCACCATTATATTTATTAAATAAACCCCTGCCTAAGTGTCAGCTGACTATCCTGTCAGCTGACACTACCTCTGCCGCCGCCTCAGACCATACTGCGGCCAAGAGGAGCAAGACATCCGCCCACCAGTATGCACAGAGCGATCCCCAGTGCACGCGTCACCAGCGGAGGACGGCTACCGACATGCGGAAGTGCCAGGACGCGACCCGCTCTTGGTAGATATGGCCACGTCACTGGATCCCGGAGGTAAGTCCCTTACAGTTTTACTGTTAGACCTATATATTGATTTATCTTTGAAACTGGGTGCTTCATAAAGCTCGTCACCTACAGGATCTGCTGCCAATATCTTGGTGGCAGATTCAAATGGAGTCGATGCCTTAATGGGTCAGATTCTGCAGGCCGTATTCAGAAAGTTTGTGGAATTGATGCCTTGATGGGTCAGATTCTGCAGCCACTTGTGGAGTCGATGTCTTGATGGGTCAGATTCTGCAGCCACTTGTGGAGTTGATGCCTTGATGGGTAAGCTTCTGCAGGCACCTGAGGAGTCGAATATCTTGATGGGTCAGATTCTGAAAGGCGCTTGTGGAGTTGATGTCTTGATGGGTCAGCTTCTGCAGGCACTTGTGGAGTTGATATCTTGATGGGTCAGATTCTGCAGACACTTGTGGAGTTGATGCCTTGATGGGTCAGCTTCTGCAGGCACCTGAGGAGTCGATATCTTGATGGGTCAGATTCTGTAGGCGCTTGTGGAGTTGATGTCTTGATGGGTCAGATTCTGCAGGCACTTGTGGAGTTGATATCTTGATGGGTCAGATTCTGCTGACACTTGTGGAGTTGATGCTTTGATGGGTCAGATTCTGCAGGCACTTGTGGAGTCAATGTCTTGATGGGTCAGGTTCTGCAGCCACTTGTGGAGTTGATGCCTTGATGGGTCAAATTCTGCAGACACTTGTGGAGTTGATGCTTTGATTGGTCAGCTTCTGCAGCCACTTGAGGAGTTAATGTCTTGATGAGTCAGATTCTGCAGCCACTTGTGGAGTTGATGTCTTGATGAGTCAGATTCTGCAGACAGCTGTGGAGTCGATGTCTTGATAGGTCAGATTCTGCAGGCACTTGTGGAGTTGATGCCTTGATGGGTCAGATTCTGCAGACAGTTGTGGAGTTGATGCCTTGATGGGTCAGATTCTGCAGCCACTTGTGGAGTTGATGTCTTGATGGGTCAGATTCTGCAAGCACTTGTGGAGTTGATGTCTTGATGGGTCAGATTCTGCAAGCACTTGTGGAGTTGATGCTTTGATGGGTCAGATTCTGCAGGCACTTGTGGAGTTGATGCTTTGATGGGTCAGATTCTGCAGACAGTTGTGGAGTTGATGCCTTGATGGGTCAGATTCTGCAGACAGTTGTGGAGTTGATGCCTTGATGGGTCAGATTCTGCAGCCACTTGTGGAGTTGATGTCTTGATGGGTCAGATTCTGCAGGCACTTCTGGAGTTGATGTCTTGATGGGTCAGATTCTGCAGCCACTTGTGGAGTTGATGTCTTGATGGGTCAGATTCTGCAGGCACTTGTGGAGTTGATGCCTTGAGTCAGATTCTGCAGACACTTGTGGAGTTGATGCTTTGATGGGTCAGATTCTGCAGGCACTTGTGGAGTTGATGCCTTGAGTCAGATTCTGCAGGCACTTGTGGAGTTGATGCCTTGATGGGTCAGATTCTGCAGACACTTGTGGAGTTGATGCCTTGATGGGTCAGATTCTGCAGACAATTGTGGAGTTGATGCCTTGATGGGTCAGAGCTGTTGTAGCAACACAATACCAGATTTTTCAGTTTAATCTTTTCGCTGATCAGTGATGTAGCAATTTTTTAACGAAAAAAGACTTTCATTATAAACAGCATTTATCAGCTGCACACATAGTCTTGTCAGTTTATATTTCCCTCTACCATCTGGCCTCCTGTCCACAATAGGGAAGGATGTTGGGCTGTTCGGTGGATCTTCTTCCTCTTTCTAACCCGCTGGGTAAACTCACAACTTCTGCTTTAAATGCTCCTATTTATTATTTTGGAGAGCTGCCACTGAAAGGCAAACCACCGGCCGGCATCCGTATAGAGCAATCTTTCATATACGAGGGCCAGGCAGGCCTAATTACTTCTGTATTGGGCCATAAAAAACCACGAGCAGTAATGGGAAATGTTGGCAGTATGGTGGATGGGTGGTTTCGTGTCTGTCTTGCTGCTTTATGGTTCAGAGACAGAGTCCCAACAAAACAATGACATCTTCCACTGGATTCCTTACACAAAGGGGCATATTTGTAAAATCCATAAATTTGTCCACTTCACACATCGCCGGGCACTGCGGCATTGTGGAATAGAAACTGCAATTTATTTATAAAGAGTCAAAGTGGGACATTTTTCAAGAGACAAAATATTAGTAGGTTTTTAAAAATCAGTGCAGAACTGTCTCAGACATCCTAAGAAATCACTAAATAGTGCAGATTCCTTCTTAAACTGTTATGAGTAGGAGGAGTTAGGAAGGTCTATCAGGCAGTGCAGCATGAGGGAAATTACTGTTGCTGAGGTAACCAACACATCTGTAGTCAGCAAGCTCTGAGTGAGGGGGGAGGAGCCCTTCACAAATCACATCTAGCCTGCACTGCTGCACTATCTGGAGAACTGCTATTAAGCACTTCTTAAAGAGTAACTGTCAGGCTGCAGAAGCTAATTTAAACCTCTATTCTCCTGTGTTAAACAGTTTAGAAGGAAGCCATAAAGGCATTATTGAAGATAAAAATCTCTCTTACCTTTGATGTGTTCTTATCAGAAAAGCTGTTAGACCTAAGAGGACGCAAGCCGCATACTATACTGCAAAGCATTCTGGGGCCCTCCCCTCGGCTGCTAATGAGACGTTACAGCAGCTTGTAATCAGTCCAGCGCGTAGCACTGATAAATCTCCGGGCAGAGTACACTGCAGGAGTCAGCTATTGTTCCTAGCCACATGGCTCATTAATATTCACTGCGCACTGTGTTATTCAGTACGAGCTTTTCTGTGATCAGGAAGCAGGCAGGACATGACGACACATTTGACAGAAAAACATGGAACCTGCCATGAGCTGTCAGGAGCATCAATCTCTGCATATACTATATAAAAATTCTGTGAAGTACAAACATGGACAGTGAAATGCATATGTAATGTAAGTACAGCCAATCTTTAGCTACTGATATAAGTGTTTATTTTCTCTGAGACCTTATACCTAACAGCTCCTCTTTAATCTGCAGCAGTTTTAGGATGGATTTGCACTTTTCTTAACTGTAGTGCAGCTCTAGAAATCCACGCTAAACTGCCGGTATTATGTAGGATTTGGGAAGTTTCTTATCATGCAGAACAGTTCCCCCTGCTGGTTAGAACAGTTTTAGAAGAAAAAACTGTCGGTAATGCTTTGATAAATCTGGCCCAAAGTTCTTATTGTAACAATTGCATATCTCTGCTGCTGATGTTAAATCGCTCTGGGCACATAAATAAAAATATGGGAAAATCTAGCATGTTTACAGTGGAACCTGACGCCCCTTCCCCCACGTGTCAGTGAGAGGTGCTGACTGCTGTATCTTGTACGAGCGCCGGCCGAATCCATCGTTTTCCTTCCTTACCCCGCCCTCTCTGTGCCACTCCATCATGTGCCACACAATGCCCCTTCGCTCATCTTCATAGCAACAAAATTGCTATTGGCAAACGATCGACCTTCTGATCGATCAGATACTGTTGGATGGTGCCATTCGATTTGCCGATTGTTTTCTTTCAATCACAAATTTATTGATCTTTACTTTCTGATCACAAATTTATGGATTGTTTTTTCAATCGATTTATTCACAATGCTGTTTCGGCACCCAAAATGGAATGTGGCCATGAACTTCCATTAGGTTAATAGCGGCACCCAATTGAACAGGTGCATTATTCCCCCTACTTCCATGCATGGAGCCACATCATAAATCTGTGTCTGTCCACTGATCAATGGGCGTGTGATAGTACTAGCACCAGAAAGGATCACATGACCCAGGCCCAGATTTTACTCACAGGAGCCTATAGGCACAGATGTCCTGACCCCTTAGATTTCTCCCTCCAGGAACCTACAAACCACCACCGAACCGCACTGCAAGTGTGCTGGCTGGCCCAGCTGTCACTTCCCTCTTACTTCCCTTGCCTGTCATAGGTAGCTACAGGTGTCTCTTAGCATTAGGTAGCCAGAGGAACCCTCCGTATTTAGTAGCTAGAGTTGCCCCCAAGTATTAGGTAGCTAGAGGAACCTCAGTATTACGTAGCTAGAGGTGCCCCTGACTGAAGGGAGATCTTGTCAGTAGAATGCGGAGAGCTGAGTGAGTAACCTCTCATTTACACTCTGCTCAGGATCCTGCACGGGGAAAGAGGGAGGGAAGGGAGGGGAGTGATCTGCTGTTCCATCATCAGGCGCCTGTATGCAAGTGCCTACAGTGCCTTATGGTAAACGAGGCCCTGACATGACCTATTCTCCTAGCTCAGAATAGCGGCACCCAATTGAACAGGTACATTATTCCACCTGCTTTCTTGAAGTAAATCGGGGTCCGTCCTCAGATCTCGGGATGTGTGATAGTACTAGAACCAGAAAAGATCACATGACCTATTCTCCTAGCTGAAAATAGGCGCACCCAATTGAACAGGTGTATTATCCCCCTTCTTCTATGCATGGGGCCACACCCTAAATCTGGGTCTGTCCAAAGATCAGCGGTCGCGTATAAGTACGAGCACCAGAAAGTATCACATGACCTATTCTCCTAGCGGAGTTTTAATGTACCGTACGTGATTGTTTTTCAGCTATGGGAGTTTATTTGCAGTACTGAGGATAATTAGCTATAAGTGTTTGCTAGGCAGCCTGTAATTCAGCCTCAATGCGTTGCTAAGCTTGTGCATCATCTCCATGTGCTATTAATCAGCGCTTGCATTGTTTGTGTTCGGCAAACACCATACACAAAAGGCAAAAAATACATCCGCATAAATATAAAGAAATACGCAAAACAACAGTATTTATTTCCCATTTATGTTCCCTGCCAGGAATGGTATTTCCTCTGCGCATGAAGCATAAGGGAATAATCAAGTACTCAATAAGTGCTAGCAAATCAAATCAAATTACGGTAATCTATTTTCAATTTCAGCAGAAAGCATTAGTTAGTTTTCAGCTGAAGTCTCCTGTTGCTCAGTAGAAGCTGGCATTGCTGCTGCACATACACACACACAGGCACAGACACACACAACACACACACACCAACACACAGGCACAGACACACACCGAGACACACACAAACACACACACACCGAGACAAACACACACACACACCGAGACACACACACACACCACACATAGACACACACAGACCACACACACACACACACACACACACACACACACACACACACACACACACACACACACACACACACACACACACACACACACACACACACACACACCACAAACACACAGGCACAGAAACACACAACACACACAGGCACAGGCACAGGCACACACACAACACACACACACACAGGCACAGACACACACAATACACACACACAGGCACAGACACACACACACACACACACAGGCACAGAAACACACACACACACACACACACACACAGGCACAGAAACACACAACACACACACCCAGGCACAGAAACACACAACACACACACCCAGGCACAGAAACACACAACACACACACCAACACACAGGCACAGACACACACACCACACACACACAGACACACACACCACACACACACAGACACACACATAAAAACACACACACACACACCACAAACACACAGACACATAGGCACAGAAACACACAACACACACACACAGGCACAGACACACACACAACACACACCCACAAACAGGCACAGACACACACAACACACACACACCCCACAACACACACACACACCCCACAACACATACACACAAACACAGACCCACACACACACCAACACACACACACATGTATGGGCGTATAGATTGCCATAGCAGCAACCATGGGGCCCTACTCCACTAGGGGCCAGGTACCGGTGGCAGAGCCTACAATCGCTACAGCACAGGGGGACAACTAGGCTACCTACCAGCCAGGTAAGGTAACGTGAGGTAGTGTGGGGGTCTCTGGTGCACAGGACAAGAGTTGAATAAATGTAGGCACCTACTCTTTATTGAACATTAACCCTATCCCTAACCCTATAAAACTGCACCATGGAAAGCTATAGTGCACAAAGGGACTGTTAAACTGCACCAGGGAAATCTATTGGAGAATGGGGGGAACCATAGACTACCAGGGAAATGCTATAAGGGCATGGGAACCAAAAGACCACCAGGGTTAAGCTACAGAGGCATGGGTTGACCACAAGACTACCAAGAAAAGCTGCAGGAGTGCAGCGGGATCATTAGACCACCAGGGAAAGGTATAGGGGCATGGGGGGGGGGGCACTAGACCACCAGGGAAAGGTATAGGGGCATGGGTGGGGGGCACTAGACCACCAGGGACACCTATAGGGCCTGGGAGGACCCCTAGAACTCCAGGGAAAGATATAGGGGCATGGAGGGGGGACCACTAGACCACCAGGAAAACCTATAGGGCCTGGGAGGACCCCTAGATCACCAGGGAAAGATATAGGGGCATGGAGGGGACCACTAGACCACCAGGGAAACCTATAGGGCCTGGGAGGACCCCTAGACCACCAGGGAAAGATATAGGGGCATGGAGGGCACCACTAGACTACCAGGGAAAGCTATAGTGTCTGGGGGGACTACCAGAGAAAGCTATAGGGGCATGGAGGGGACCACTAGACCACCAGGGAAAGCTATAGTGCCTGGGGGACCACTAGACCACCAGGGAAAGCTATAGGACCTGGGGGGACCACTAGACCACCAGGGAAAGCTATAGGGGCACAGGAGGCCTCTACACCACCAGGCAAAACTATGGGGTGTGGGGAAACAATTAGACTACCAAGGAAAGCTAAAGGGAAGTGGGGGGGGGGGACCACTATACTACAAGGGAAATGAATAGCACAGATGTGTAGAGTCTGGCTGGATAGACATCTAACATTAAATCAAGTGTATTCTGAAGGTCAGTGAATAATCAGACAGCCAGATCAAGACCACCAATTGTTTAGACACCTTCTGTCTATTTGGTCCTCGGTTCACACATGTGAATGTTTTGTGCATGCGCACAGGATGTCCCACTGGATGTCCCACTGGATGATGTTGTCAAACTTTCCAATGACGATTGATGGTAAAAAGAGGCGTTGTAACAACAACAACAACTGCATTGTGCCGCAACCCCCCCCCCCCCTCCCAAGAGATCTGTCAGCACCCCGCCCATCACAGTATTTTACTAATCTCCATCAAGGGGCCCCGCTTCTGTACATAATGCAAGGCGGTGTTATAAGTTACCTCCTTCCGGCAGCAGGACAGGTCCTCTTCCCACCTCATCAGCGTACAAGCGCCATACAGCCTCTTACCATGCAGCTTCCTTCCCTGCATGTCATGTGACAGCGATGGAAGCCGCATGGTGATTGGCTGTATGGCGCTTCTACGCTGAAGAGGAGTGAAGAAGACCTGTCCTGCAGCCAGAAGGAAGCAATGTATAACACTCTGCTGGCGCCCCCATCCCAAGCACGGTAGTAAAACTGTCATCTGCTTTCCGCAACGCGTACAAAAATACGCGTTGCCGCATATCTACGCGTGCGGAATGCGGCAACGCGTATTTTTGTGCGCGTTGCGGTCCGCAATAGCGCTAATTGCATTGGTGAATGCGTCCAATAATACGCATGGCGGCCGGCAACTTGTGAGTCGTCAAAAACGAAACTAAGTGACAGCGGGGACCAGAGGATTCCAGAGCGGCGCCGAGGGCACAGGACTGCTGCAGGGGGCTGGCAATAGCCCCAGGTAAGTAAAACTCTATACCCCCCGTTCAGTTAAGGTTCCCTTTAAGGCCGCTATCGAAGCATCCTGGGCCTCCATAACACCTGAGCAGTGCCACAGGCTGATTGCCTCCATGCCACGCCGCATTGAAGCAGTCATTTCTGCAAAAGTATTCCCTACCAAGTATTGAGTGCATAACTGAACGTAATTATTTGAAGGTTGACTTTTTTTGTTTTAAAAACACTTTGCTCTTATTGGTCGGATGAAATATGCTAATTTTTTGAGATAGGAATTTTGGGTTTTCATGAGCTGTATGCCAAAATCATCAATATTAAAACAATAAAAAGGCTTGAACTACTTCAGTTGTGTGTAATGAATCTAAAATATATGAAAGTCTAATGTTTATCAGTACATTACAGAAAATAATGAACTTTATCACAATATGCTAATTTTTTGAGAAGATCCTGTATGTCGTTGGGCTGGTCCAACGACTATCAGCTCAAGGAGAGGGGACCCTTTTCTTGTTCTTGCGGCAAAAGAATGATCACGGCAGGGCAATAAAGTGTTTCAGAAGTCACTCGGTAACAGCGTCTCATGCGGAATGTCATGTTAATCTAAACAGCAGGAAAGATTATTAACTAACCATTAAACCTTGCTCTTCGGACTACTTTCCTTCTCTTATGTATTAGTCATTTTTAGTTTTGTTTTTTATACACTTTGCGATGGTGGTCCTTTAACCACTTTACCTCCGCAGTGCTAAATTTCTCCGTCCCTCTGCGCACTGCTTCTCCCCCAGGGACGGAGAAAGGCGTATGTTTCTGTTTACATGCCTGGAGTGGGCGGGGCAACACGCTCGCACACTCTAGCCAGCCCGCACAGCAGTTGACTAATTGGACATTAGGAACGAGTGTTCCTAAATCCAATTAGAGTCCCCGATTGATGTATGAAGGCTGCTTCAAAGAGAAGCAGTCTTCATAACAAACCGCTGGCACATTGTTATTGTGTCCGTGTGCGCGCGATCACGCGATCGCGCGTGCACCCACCCACCCGCACAGCCCCTGCAGTCCAATGATTGGTTATTGGGGACCCCAGTCCCCAATAACCAATCATACCACATGACAAATAAATGAATGGAGACTGCCTCTGCTTGAGGCAGTCTTCATTCATAACAACAGTTGTAAACAAAGGTGCAGCGCGCGATCGCGCGCCCCCGCGCCGCGCGCACGCACGTGCACACCAGCTCCACAGTCCAATGATTGGTTTTGGGGACCCCAGTCCCCAATAACCAATCATATTGCCTAATAAATAAATGAATGATGACTGCCTGGGAGGAGTGAAAAATGCTCTGGTTTTTAAGGGGAAAACCCCTCAGTTGTGAAGTGGTTAAACTGAAGTGTATAGAACACAACACAGATAATTCCAACTTGTTACCATTACAGGCTGTGGTACAAAATGGAGACCGATCATGTGACCATAACATTCCCAGAAGCACTCAGGACAGGAGACGTACCTCTAGCTTTCTGGAACGGGCGGCCAGGCTCATGGGAATGAGGCTGCTCGGGAAATTAGCTGGAGGGGAAGAGGTGAGATCGTAAAGCGGCAGGAAGCACGCTCATTGATCTGCCATTGACAGTCCTTAAATGATGTCTTGCGGCAGGAGGCAGTGCATCAATTTCCGAGATCTATGGGAGGAAATGAAGAGAAGTCGGATGAGGAGAGGATTATGGTGGAACCGTCAAAACACAAAATTACATTCAGCAATTAAATAAGAACCCAGCTAGGCTTTTACACCTACACAAGCCACATGACAAAATCCAAATATCATAACAAAGCCTTTCCATTGGGAGGGGGAAATAATCACTTCCAAAGTAGAAATTAACGCAGAACTTCCTCTCTGCTCTAAAAGATTAGTCCCGGAATGATAAGATGGTTTTACACTTGAGGTGTGTGTTTGTGGTGCAATGCCCCGCCCCCACCGCATCATACTGCAACGTAAAAACACAACACATGACCCTGCAGCCAGGGCTGTGGAGTCGTTACAAAAATCATCCAATTTATGAAACCACCGACTCCGCCTCCTTAGTCTGATTTTTACAAAGGCTATGGATTTGGTTTAAAAAATCATCCGACTCCAACTCCTCAGTTTATTGAAACCTCTGACTCCAGGTACCCAAAATTGCTCCAACTCCTACTCCACAGCCCTGCCTGCAGTAAAGTACGTCAATAGGGTCACATGCCTTCCCCATGCCTCTCCCCCTGTGACGTACTCCCTGCTGGACAGAAAGTATGTCACTGGGATCCCCGTCGTATTACTGTTGTTCCGCACATGGGCAACGCCGATGCCAAACTTTTTAAAAGGTACTCATCGCCCACTGACTTTTATTACTTCCACCACTGCGTAAGTCTGGCAGAAACACGCTTTAGACTTTGCAGCGGCTTGGCGGCACTTTTGGCGCAGCAGGGCTGTGAAGTCGGAGTCGGAACAAGTTTGGGTACCTGGAGACGGAGTCAATGATTTCATAAACTGAGGAGTCGGAGTCTGATGATTTTGTACAAAAATCCACAGCCCTGGTAAGTATTAGACTAAGGAGTCGGAGTCGGTGGTTTCATAAACGGAGGAGTCGGAAGATTTTTGTACTGACTCCACAGCCCTGCGGCGCAGCGTGACACTTTAAGTGTACTAGGCCCCATTGATGTGCATTGCCATTGCATTACCACAGGGTAAAACAGGGTAACAATGCATACTTGTAATGCAAGTGTAAAAAGGGCTTTATGGAAAAAAATAAATGTATATTACAATTCATGGAAATCTTAACAAAAACCTGAAGTTTTAACTTGGCTTCCCTTTGCAGGGAGTTCTGAAAGGGTTAAGTGTCAATATTTACTGTAATGGGAAAGCAGAGCTTTACTGCAGTCTATTCACAGCTGCTGATAAGAACTAATTGGGCACTTTGATCTGGCTAAACAATACCAGATCAGTGAATTTCTTTAGCAGCTATACTGTATGTGGCATAAAGGAACTCAAGGTGAAAGTGATATGAAAGCTGCCATATTTAATTCCTTTTAAGGGAGTCTGAAGTGAAAATAAACTTACGACATAATGAGTTCTATGTGTAGTACAAATAAGTAATAGAACATTAGTAGCTAAGAACAGAGTCTAATATTGTTTCCAGTACAGGAAGAATTAAGAAACTTCAGTTATCTATGCAAAAGAGCTTCTCTGAGCTCTGCGACCAAAATTTGGGTCTGCGACGGTCCTATTTTCTGAAGCACTTATACTTCAAAGAAACAGTCAGAGACATATTTAGATAAGGTTTTACTGCAGGGGAGTTCAAAGGGTCATTAGCTTTGCTCTGTTTCATGGTTTGTAATTCAAAATATGAGAGAATGATTTAAAGTTATTAAAAAAAAAAAGTCATATAACTGAATATAAAAATATGAGACTCTTTTCTTTGCTCCTAATGTTCTATTAATTATCCGTACTGCACATTCATTAGAAGCAATGCCAATTTCCTGGCTAGCCTGCTGCTCCTTAGAGATGTCGCAAACATCACATTTTCTGTTCGCGAACAGCGAACACGAACTTCTGCAAATGTTTGCGAACAGGCGAATCGCCATAGACTTCAATGAGCAGGTAAAATTTAAAACCTACAAAGACTGTTCATGGCAACAAAAGTGATGGAAAAGTTGTTTCAAGGGGTCTAACATCCGGACTGTGGCATGCCAGAGGGGGATCTATGCCAAAAGCCCCACCAAAAATTACGGAGTTGACGCAGTCATGGACTTTAAAACAGGAGGCAGGTCCGGATTTACATCACAGGAGCCTATAAGCACAGATACCCTGGAACCTTAAACTTCGCCCTCCATGAACCTACAAACTCCCTCTAAACTGCACCACAAGTGTGCTGGCTGGCCCAGCTATTACCTCTACCTTACTTCCCATGTCATGCATAGGAAGCCACCAGTGCTCCTTAGTATTAGGTAGCCAGAAGGTTACCCAATATTAAGTAGCCACAGCTACTAATTTACAAAAAAAAAAAAAAATCAGACTTCACGATAGACAGAGGCTGAGATACCACCAGCTAAAGGGAGATCTTGTCAGTGCAATACAGAGAGCAGGGTGAGTAACCTCTCATTTACGCTCTGCTCGGGACTCTGCATAGGGAAGGAAGGAGGGAGGCGCTTGGGGATGAGAATGAGCCGCCTTTTCATCATTAGGCGGCCGTAGGCACAACCCTACAGTGCCTTACGAAAAATTAAGCCCTGGCAGGAGGTCTGGGGAACTGCAAGGACATCACTGAGGCCCCGGAGGGCATTGATGTATGGCGATTATGTAATAGGAAAGATGGCTAGGCTGTCAGAATAAACGGTTGAGGACAGTAGCATGACTGGTGAGACTGGTGTCAGGGCTAAAGTCAGGAGCAGTGTTGCTTGCGAATGTTCACCAAACTGTTCTGCACTTATACACTTGGGAGAGGTCTGGGAGGAGGCATCGCTAGGACGAATCGCTGGGCAGTGTGTAGCCAGGCAACAGGTCCCTATCAGATCAGATTCCATCATGGTGGAGGGGATCTATCTAATAGTTGATATGACCATACATTGAATAACATATAGATAGCTTTAGACCCCCTCTTAGGCTTGGAACCTGTACAATGCTTCCAGTTTGCTACTAATTTATTTTGTTTGTTTGTTTTTTTTAAATAAAACTTTCTTATACTTACCAGGCGTCCTTCTTCTGTTCGTAGCCCTGCCCCCTAGAGGAAGAGGTCATATGTGCTTCTGTTTGACCAATCAGAGAAGCGCCTGTGACCTCTTCCTTAACCTCCTTAGCAGTATGCCCGACACTGTGTCAGGCATACCGCTCTGTGGCCCCAGGAGTCGCCAATAAATAAATAAATGTGCCAAATGGCTGTAAATCCTCTAGCTAGCACTAGGCTAGCTAGTAAGAGTGTCCGGCACCCCTGGATCCCCCGTTTTTACGTTACCCCCCCGGATCCAGCGATCACGCAGCCTCCCGGCACAGCTCCGGTCTCTCTATGGGGAGGATCGGGTTTGCGCATGGCGTCATCTGCGATCCTCCCCATAGTGAAGACCAGAGCTGTCCCGGGAGGACAGGCTGGGTAATGTATAAACGGGGGAGCGGCGGGGATCGGAGGGTGCCGGAGACTTCTTCTAGCTAGCCTAGTGCTAGCTAGAGGGTTTATAGCCATTTAGCACTTTTATTTAAAAATCGGGCAAAAAGTAACAAAACCTCCTGAGCGGCGTAACGCTCAGGAGGTTAAGGGGCGGAGCTATGGAAGAAAGAAGGAAATACAGAGACCCGGTAAGTATATTAACCCATTCAGGTTCCGTCGTTTTCACTTGAGAAATGTTCACCTCCCATTCATTAGCCTATAACTTTATCACTACTTATCACAATGAACTGATCTATATCTTGTTTTTTCCGCCACCAATTAGGCTTTCTTTGGGGGGTACATTTTGCTAAGAGCCACTGTACTGTAAATGCATTTTAACAGGAAGAATAAGAAAAAAACGGAAAAAATCATTATTTCTCAGTTTTCAGCCATTATAGTTTTAAAATAATACATGCCTCCATAATTAAAACTCACGTTTTGTATTTGCCCATATGTCCCGGTTATTACACCGTCAAAATTATGTCCCTATCACAATGTATGGCGACAATATTTTATTTGGAAATAAAGGTGCATTTTTTCCGTTTTGCTCCCATCACTATTAACAAGTTTAAAATAAAAAAAAATAGAAATATTTCATCTTTACATTGATATTTAAAAAGTTTAGACCCTTAGGTAAATATTTACATGTTTTTTTTTTTTTTTTTATTGTAATGGGTTTTTTTTTTTATACTAAACATTTTATTTGGGTATTTTTGGGAGGGTGGGATGTAAAGTATAGTTTTATAATGTAATTGTGTGTTATGTTTAACTTTTTTTTAATTTTAGTTGTAGTTTTACTTTTTGGCCACAAGATGGCGGCCATGAGTTTGTTTACATGACGTCACTCTAAGCGTAACACACGCTTAGAGTGACGCATTGGGAAGGGAACGGCCAGAAAAGGCGCAGCTTCCGAGAGAAGCTGTCGCTTTTTCAGCGGGGGAGAGGAATCAGTGATCGGGCACCATAGCCCGATACATTGATTCCTTGGCTACCGAATCCGCGGCCGGGAGTGCGCGTGCACGATCGGCCGCGGGAGTGCGCGGGAGCGCGCATGGTTCCTGGACGTAGTTTCTACGTCCAGGAACCAAAATAGGTTAAAGTCTTTTACAAAGCTAATTGCTCAGGCCCCAAAGTGCTGCATAATAGCTTTGATAAGCAATTTATGCAGCGCTTACATACTTTGCATTGAGCGCCCTAGTGGGTTTCAACCCTTAGAATTAAACAGCTTCCTATGTCTCTACTGGAGGCGACCACCATCACTTCCTGTTGCACCTGTGGCTACAGGAACTGGATAACAAGATTAAAAAAAAAAAAAAAAAAAAAAACTTGTAAGAATTCCAACGATTCCCCACTCTGTACAAACCTAGGGCTGTGGAGTCAGAACATAGACTTACCTTAGACTCCTCGACTCTGACTCCTCTAATTTGCATATAACAATCTTGTTAATCGAAAGTATATAACATGTAAAAGGCATTTCATCACTGCCAAAGCTTAGGAATTTTAAAGCTATATTAAGATGGCATCTGCTTTTGGGAACAAAAACCAAGCTGACACTATACCCTGTCGGCCATCTCGGCCTGCCATTGCCAATGTGAAGGCTTCAGCATGTCGCCGGCGCCCCATATCGGCCAGATTGCAGCGCACAGCCCTGACACCTTACAGAAAAAGGCCTCTACCTTTTCTATATCTGATATAGAAAAGGCCAGGGCCATTTTTGCAAGGCGACAAATCTGTGCACTGGAAACCAGCTGATATGGGGTTCCAGTGAATTTTTTTTAAACAGACAATGGGCTTGATTTACAAAACCATGGTAACGCATAGCACAACCGCGCTATGCGTTTATCACGCAATGTAATGCGTATAAGGGTTTGCACGCGTAAAGATTTATGTGCGCGCACTAACAAAGGTTGTCGAGCGCAAACCTTCACGCACATTACATTGCGCGCTAAACCTACCACAGCACAAGTAACTTGTTTTTTGATTGGTTTATTTCAGGTTTGTGGACTAAGCACTGCTATTACTGTATATACAGCACAAGTTTTTTATGGTGACTATTACAGTAGAATAGTAAACTTTCATACAGTAAACCTTTGGATATAGTAAACTCAGTCCTCAGGTCCCAACAAGTGCGACTGTATAAATATACAATTTTTCACCCAGGGGCATAGCTAGAAATCACTGCCCCCCCCCCCCCCCAACAGAAGTTGGAAATGCAAAAAAAAAATAAAGCAAAAAAAACTTACAGTATAGGTAGCCAGTTATAGGTACCCCCAGTATAGATAGCCACTTATAGATGCCCCAGTATAGATAGCCAGTTATAGGTTCTCCCAGTATAGGTAGCCAGTTATAGGTGCCCCCAGTAGCCGCTGTGTGTGCCCGCTGCACCCCTTCCTGTGCTAAACCCCCCTCTGCCCCTAAAAACGGCCCTGGTCGGGTCCCAGAGCCAAAGGCCCCACTGAGGCTTCTCCCCCTATGGGCCCCCCACGGATGCACCCATTGCGGGGTCAATTTGTATGCCTCTGCAATGACTAATCCCGCTATAGTAAACTTCTGATATAGTAAACTACTTTTCCTGGTCCCTTGGAGTTTACTATAAAGGGATTCTACTGTATCAGAGATATAGAACATTTTATCATATTCTGTCTTTTAATTACAGTTTAAATTTATTAGGAGTCGGAGTTGGTGCATTTTGTTCCCGGCTCCAGGTACCCAAAATTGCTCCGACTCCTCGACTCTGACTCCACAGCCCTGCACAAGATGTAGGATAGTTTTGAATGCAGTTCTGCTTCAAATGAATACTGCACTCTACACTGGGCTGTGTAAGGCGACATCATCCTGCTGGTACATAAATCAATCTCGCCTATCTTGGTCATATTGAACCGGGGTTTTTGAGTTTATTTTGTATCTTGGCTAATGGACTATGAGATCCTAACACAGCAGCGGGCAGCCATCAAGCAGCAGCAGTGCGGAGGGATGAACTATTCTTTATACTCTATGACTCCGCACTCCTCGCTTTCTCTCCCATGCACAGTCACAAAAACACATTGACGCTGAACTCAGCTATGTGGGTTGAAAGCCTTTGTCTATCGGGAAGTTTGATTTTTTTTCTTTTAAATTAGACAAGCGAAGGTTTGCCTGTATGTACCCAGGTGCAACGCAGAGAATGAGCAGTGAGGGCTGGTTCACACAAGCGGTAAATACGTTTTCGCTGGCCGCCGAAAGCTGAAGCTCGGGTACAAAATATCATACTTACCTAAGAAGGAAGCCTATGAACCCTATAAAGCAGAGGTGGCCACACTTTTTCGGCTTGTGAGCTACTTTAAAAAATTAGCAAGTCAAAATGATCCACCCATGTACAATGTTGGGAGCACATTTGTATATACAGAATGGAAACTGTAGTGGAATCGGGATCTACAAACACACAGACAAACACAGAACGTTTATATTGCGCTTTTCTCTTGGCGGACTCAAAGCGCCAGAGCTGCAGCCACTAGGACGTTCTCCATAGGCAGTAGCAGTGTTAGGGAGACTTGCCTAAGGTCTCCTACTCAATAGCTTCTGGCTTACTGAACAGGCAGAGCCGAGATTCGAACCCAGGTCTCCTGTGTCAGAGGCAGAGCCCTTAACCATTACACCTTCCAGCCATCTACCATGAAGTCCTTCGCGATCGTAGATCGTGATCTACCTAATGGGCACCCCTACTATAAAGGCTTCCACGCCATCCTTTGGTCCAATGTTGCTGAGCGCAGACCCTTCAAAAGGTTACCGACAAGAGCTTGTAGGTAGTCTGATTGGGGCCGCACTCCTCTTCGCGCAGGCGCAGTATAGTCGCGCTTGGGCATTGGCATTAAGCCGGAGCTGCCTAAATCATTTGGTGATGGGTAGGATGGAGGCACCCAATGTGTGTTCTATTTTAGTGTTTTCAAATATAAATAAAAAAATAATAAAAAAGAGAGACAAATGCTTACCTCTCCAGAAGATATAGACACCAGATCAACTGGAAAAAAGTTTTTATACATAAAGCAATCTGACAACGCGTTTCACAGGTCATGGCCCGCTTCCTCAGGTCAATACAAAGTGCCTTGATAGCATAGGGGATATAGTGTAGATAGAGTGATTAGAGGCGCCTACACTATATCCCTATGCTATCAAGGCATTTGGTATTATTATTACTATTTAGTATTTATATAGTGCCAACACCTTATGCAGCGCTGTACAGTATATATATATATATATATATATATATATATATATATATATATTGTCTTTCACTAAATGTCCCTCACAGGAGCTCACAATCTAGTCCCTACCGCTGTCATATGTCTATGTATGTATCACGTAGTGTATGTATCATAGTCTAGGGCAAATTTAGGGGGGAGCCAATTAACTTATCTGTATGTTTTTGGGATGTGGGAGGAAACCGAAGTACCCAGAGGAAACCAATGCAGACAAGGGGAGAACATGGTTTCTGACATGTAGATAGGACTATTCCCAACGAAAACTGAGTCTAAATTAAATATATTGCACCATGATAAGTGCCCCATCAGATGTGAACAAACTGCATAAACCCAAAGAGAAAAGATCATCTGCATGGGCAAAAAATCAAATAACACAAAACCAAAATAAAGCTTCATCACTAAAATCTTTATTGTAAACACTGCGACAAGAATGAGTTAAAAACATCTAAAATATAGGGATGATAGATACTGGGGGACTGCTGATACAATGATCAAAAAATGACATGAAATATAAATGTATATGGTCAAAACCAAAACTAATGAGCATAAATGGCACTAGACAGAAATAACAGAAGTATGTCATCAGTGATAAATCACTACAACAAATGCTGGCACTATTATTATTATTATTATTATTTAGTATTTATATAGCGCCGACATATTACGCAGCGCTGTACAGTGTATATATATATTGTCTTGTCACTAACTGTCCCTCAAAGGAGCTCACAATCTAATCCCTACCATCGCCATATGTCTATATTATGTAGTGAACGTACTGTAGTCTAGGGCCAATTTTTAGGGGGAGCCAATTAACTTATCCGTATGTTTTTGGAATGTGGGAGGAAACCGGAGTGCCCGGAGGAAACCCACGCAGACACGGAGAGAACATACAAACTCTTTGCAGATAGTGCCCTGGGTGGGATTCGAACCAGGGACCCAGCGCTGCAAGGCGAGAGAGCTAACCACTACGCCACCGTGCTGCCCATACAGCCCTAATACCCTAATACTCCAGTGGAACATGTAACCACTAGAGTAAAGCAATATGCAATACAAAAAGACTTGAAAAGATCAGGGATGGCTGGGTATGAACATATAACCAGGACCTCTCGCAATGTATAATGCAGTATACCTGAAAAAATATCTAAGGCAAGCACCTGCCAAACCCACACTATAAGTCAAAAAAGTGCGCAGAAGACATACCTGTCAGTGCATGTATCAGTCATCAAAGCGTCCCCGAGTGTCCCCCTCCACGCGTATCGCGGCAACGCCGCTTTCTCAAGACCTCTTTTTGTATTGCATATTGCTTTACTCCAGTAGTTACATGTTCCACTGGAGTATTAGTGCCAGCATTTGTTGTAGTGATTTATCACTGATGACATACTTCTGTTATTTCTGTCTAGTGCCATTTATGCTCATTAGTTTTGGTTTTGACCATATACATTTATATTTCATGTCATTTTTTGATCATTGTATCAGCAGTCCCCCAGTATCTATCATCCCTATATTTTAGATGTTTTTAACTCATTCTTGTCGCAGTGTTTACAATAAAGATTTTGGTGATGAAGCTTTATTTTGGTTTTGTGTTATTTGATTTTTTTGCCCATGCAGATGATCTTTTCTCTTTGGGTTTATGTAGATAGGACTATTCACATCAAGTGGTAAAGCAGATTGCCTAATGTTCAGCCATATCTAATTCAGTTCTCTTTCCAGTATGCTTGGGCTCTCAACATAAAAGAGATGACACGAGGGACAGTAAGCAAAAAGGAACTGTAGTGAAAATAACAATGAATAAAATTACTTCTTTTTACAACATTCTTTTATAGAGGATTTAGTTCTGTGTTCATCCATTGTAAAATCTTTCCTCTCCCTGATTTGCATTTTGAAATTTAATCACTGGTGGTGACATCTTTAGCTCTGCCAGGTGATCTGTGCGGAATGTTTGTTACTGAGAGTTCTATGCACAAAGGGAGATACTGCTTGCCTGGCAGTTGGAAAAAGCCATTATTTCCCACAATGCAACAAGGTTCACAGACAGGAAACTGTCAGGACCATGGTCATGGCATCACAACCTGGGAGGGGTTTTCACCACAATATCAGCCACGCAGCCCCCCTGATGATCTATCTATTAGAGAAAAGGTATAGATTTCTCATAGGGGGTATCGGCTACTGATTGGGATAAAGTTCAATCCTTGGTTAAAGTTTCTCTTTAAGAATTATTTCCTGACATCTTTGAAATGCACATAGTTGTCATAAAGGGAATACATTCTTTCTTTACTTTGGGAAAATTGAATTACCCTTTAACTTTATAGCAGCCTTTATAACTTCATTGCAGCTTTTATCTTATATGAGAATATGCATTGCGCTCTAAACTTTAATGGCTTCTAGAAACTTTGGATGACTGCTCTGCATTCCTGCAGCTGTAGCGCATAGCTGACATTTTTCGCATAGATGTAGCGCTGTGGCCATTATATATCTAAGGCAGCTCTTGAGAGTCTATTCTGCGCGCTTCTACCAAGCACAATGCAATTCCAAGGAAAGAGAAACCTCTGAATGCAGAAGCTGCTGAATCATTAGCCGATCCTGTTCAGTCTGTTAGGATTCTGCTCTGTGGGGCGACGATTGCATTAGAAACTGACAAGGAGCAAGCCTGGCTTTGTTTGCTAAATTCCAGCAGAATATACGCTTGGAGTACATCCAGATGCAAAGTTCTGCCTGCCAAAGTACTTGTAATGGTGTTTAGGTTCAGCCACTCTTGTGATCCACACATCCTTGTTACCCTGCATAGCAGGAGGAAGGGTCCTCCCTGTTGTCTGCCCCTCTCAAGGTAGCTCATTGATTTTAAAGTGGGGTAAAACTCTGCCAGAAGATTCAATAAAAATGTGTTCTCCTACTTTTTATTACTAATACAGTTATACAGTGGGATGTGAAGGTTTGGGCAACCTTGTTAAAGAGACTCTGAAGCGAGAATAAATCTCGCTTCAGCTCTCATATATAGCAGGGGCATGTGTGCCCCTGCTAAAACGCTGCTATCCCGCGGCTGAACGAGGGTCCCTGACCCCTCAACCCACCCCCCGCAAACCTTGGTCGCAGACTTGGTCGCTGATTTTTCTTCCTGGAGGCAGGGCTAACGGCTTCAGCCCTGCCTCCCAG
Organism: Hyperolius riggenbachi; assembly: GCF_040937935.1. NCBI lineage: Eukaryota > Metazoa > Chordata > Amphibia > Anura > Hyperoliidae > Hyperolius > Hyperolius riggenbachi. The sequence continues at coordinate 56,626,839 of NC_090649.1, read as the reverse complement.
CGCGTCTATCAGACGCGCATCGCCGCTTCTCCCCCGCCCCTCTCAGTGAAGGAAGACTGAGAGGGGCGGGGAGAGGCGGAGGTATGCGTCTGACAGACGCGTGTGGGGCAGGGCTGCAGCGGTTAGCCCTGCCCCAATGCGGAAGCGCTCCCCCGCTGCACCGAGGGGATTTGGGGGTGAAGGGACCCCCGTTAAGCCGCGGGATAGCAGCGTTTTAGCAGGGGCACACATGCCCCTGCTATCTATGAGGTCTGACGCAAGATTTATTCTCGCTTCAGACTCTCTTTAAAGACACTGAAGTGAAAAAAAAAATGATGATATTATGATTTGTATGTGTAGCACAGCTAAGAAATAAAACATTAAGATCAGATACATCAGTGTAATTGTTTCCAGTACAGGAAGAGTTGAGAAACTCCAGTTGTTATCTCTATGCAAACAAGCCATTAAGCTCTCCGACTAAGTTAGTCCTGGAGAGGGCTGTTATCTGACTTTTATTATCTCAACTGTTCCTGGACTATTTACTTTTCCTCTGCTAGAGGAGAGGTCATTACTTCACAGACTGCTCTGAAAGACTCATTTTGAATGCTGAGTGTTGTGTAATCTGCACATATTATAGAATGATGCAATGTTAGAAAAAACACTATATACCTGAAAATAAAAGTATGAGAATATTTTCTTTGCTGCTAATCTTCTAGTAATTATTCATAGTACACAACCAATTCACTATATCATTATTATTTTTTTTTCGCTTCAGTGTCTCTTTAATTGTCATGATTTTCCAGTATAAATTGTTGGTTGTTACGATAAAAACACACACAGTGATATTTGAGAAGTGATATGAAGTTTATTGGATTTTCAGAAAGTGCACAATATTTTTTTAAATACAATTAGGCAGGCACATAAATTTGGGCACTGTTGTAATTGTATTGATTCCAAAACCTTTAGAACTAATTATTGGAACTCAAATTGGCTTGGTAAGCTCAGTGACCCCTGACCTACATACACAGGTGAATCCAATTATGAGAAAGAGTATTTAAGGGAGTCAATTGTAAGTTTCCCTCCTCTTTTATTTTTTTATGAAGAGTAGCAACATGGGGGCTCAAAACAACTCTCAAATGACCTGAAGACAAAGATTGGTCACCATCATGGTTTAGGGGAAGCTATCTCAGAGCTGTCTCAGAGATTTTAGCTTTTAGCAACATATTAAGGAAATGGAAGACCACAGGCTCAGTTCAAGTTAAAGAGACACTGAAGCGAAAAAAAAATATATGATATAATGAATTGGTTGTGTACTATGAATAATTACTAGAAGATTAGCAGCAAAGAAAATATTCGCATATTTTTATTTTCAGGTATATAGTGTTTTTTCTAACATTGCATTATCCTATAATATGTGCAGATTACACAACACTCAGCATTCAAAATGAGTCTTTCAGAGCAGTATGTGAAGTAATGACCTCTCCTCTAGCAGAGGAAAAGTAAACAGTTCAATTACAGTTGAGATAATAAAAGTCAGATAACAGCCCTCTCCACGACTAACTTAGGGCTGGTTCAGACGGGCGTTTTTGTGGCGTTTAACGCAGCGTTTCAGACGCAGCGTTTCAGATGCAGCGTTTTTTGGGATCTACTGCTATCCCATGCAAGTGAATGGGAGCGTTTAGAGCTGGCTTTTGCAGGCTTTCATGAAAGCCTGGCAGTAGATCCCAGCGTTGCGTCTAGTCTCAAAAGCAACATGCTGCTTTCAGAGGCAGTAAACGCGAGGAAACAATAGCAGAGACCAGAACTGCTAGCCTTGAACGCTTTACAAAAGCCTTCAAAAGCTAGCTTTTAAACGCTGGCGTTTGAACGCAATGCCAAGCAAAAGCTCAGCAGACGCCCGTGTGAACCAGCCCTTAGTCAGAGAGCTTAATAGCTTTTTTGCATAGAGATAACAACTGGAGTTTCTCAACTCTTCCTGTACTGGAAACAATTAGACTGATGTATCTGATCTTAATGTTTTTTTTCTTAGCTGTACTACACATACAAATCATAATATCATCATTTTTTTTTCGCTTCAGTGTCTCTTTAAAGAGAACCCGAGGTGGGAATTACTTTTACTATTGGGGCACAGAGGCTGGTTGTGCGCACTAAGACCAGCCTCTGTTGCCCCATCGTGTGCCTCCATGTCCCCCCTGCTCGCCGCTATACCCCCCGCATTGCTGGCGACACGCAGCGTGTCGCCAGCTCAATGTTTACCTTGCGCTGTCAGTCAGCGCTGCTCCCCTGCCTCCTCCGCATCGGCGCACCCGCCCGTGTCCCTTCCCTCCCGCTGATAGGAGGGAAGTGACGCGGCGGGTGGCGCCGATGCGGAGGAGGCGGGGGAGCGGCGCTGACTGACAGCGCAAGGTAAACATTGAGCTGGCGACACAGCCAGCAATGCGGGGGGTATAGCGGCGAGCAGGGGGGACATGGAGGCACACGATGGGGCAACAGAGGCTGGTCTTAGTGCGCACAACCAGCCTCTGTGCCCCAATAGTAAAAGTAATTCCCACCTCGGGTTCTCTTTAAGGCTCGAAGTGGCAGACCAAGAAAAATCTCGGATAAACAGAAGCGACAAATGGTGAGAACAATTGGAGTCAACCCACAGACCAGCACCAAAGACCTACAACATCATCTTGCTGCAGATGGAGTCGATGTGCATCGTTCAACCATGTGGTGCACTTTACACAAGGAGATGCTGTACGCGAGAGTGATGTACAGGAAGGCTTTTAAACTCCACCCACAGCACAAACAGAGCCACTTGAGGTATGCTAAAGCACATTTGGACAAGCCAGCTTCATTTTGGAATAAGGTGCTGTGGACTGATGAAACGAAAATTGAGTTATTTGGGCATAACAAGGGGCGTTATGCATGGAGGAAAAACAACACAGCATTCCAAGAAAAACACCTGCTACCTACAGTAAAACATGGTGGTGGTTCCATGATGCTGTGAGGCTGTGTGGCCAGTGCAGGGACTGGGAATCTTGTCAAAGTTTAGGGACGCATGGATTCAACTCAGTATCAGCAGATTTTGGAGAACAATGTCCAGGAATCAGTGACAAAGCTGAAGCTGTGCCGGGGGTGGATCTTTCAACAAGACAACGACCCTAAACATTGCTCAAAATCCACCAAGGCATTCATGCAGAGGAACAAGGACAACGTTCTGGAATGGCCATCTCAGTCCTCAGACCTGAATATAATTGAAAATCTGTGGTGTGAGTTAAAGAGAGCTGTCCATGCTCAGAAGCCATCAAACCTGAAAGAACTAGAGATGCTTTGTAAAGAGAAATACCTTCAACCAGAATCCAGACTCTCATTGGAACCTACAGGAAGCGTTTAGAGGCTGTAATTTCTGCAAAAGGAGGATCTACTAAATATTGATTTCATTTGTTTTGTGGCGCCCAAATTTCTGCACCTGCCTAATTTTGTTTAAACAATTATTGCACACTTTCTGTAAATCCAATAAACTTCATTTCACTTCTCAAATATCACTGTGTGTGTCTCCTATATGATATATTTAACTGACATTTTTTATCGTAACAACCAATGATTTATACAGGAAAATCATGACAATTAACAAGGTTGCCCAAACGTTTGCATCCCACTGTATTTGTTTCTGTGCACAAGTAATATTGTCTGTCTACAAATCCCCTAAATACAATGTATCTGCTCTGAAAGCTGCCATTGAATTGTATTGCATAGCTGCTGTATTTATATATTAAAATCTATCTAGTGATCACTTCTCACCTCTCTCTGCTTCTCAGCTCAGTTTCAGCACTTTGCTAATGTTTACTAACTGAATCTGACAAAGGAATGTAAACAATAGATAAGGACATTTCTTCTAATGTGTCCAGAAGCTGCTCCAGAGTGGAAATCTTTAGACTTGAATTGTACTCAATTTTAATATTAGCATTTTAGTAAAAGTTAAGTTTTAACTCTTTCAGAAAGTATCTAACTGTGATGAAGACCAGGTATTATTTTCACTGGCTTTGGAATTCTCAGAAAAACATTTCTAATGCTGCATACACACTTGAGATAAAAGTCTCTGGAAAAGGCAAGATCACAGACCAATTTTACCCCATTCCATGTAGTATGAGAGCCATACTCTACACAGTCTATTCTATGGAGCTGCACTCCCCATCAGATAAAATCTTTGCAAGATGCTGCACACAAAGATGCCCGTACACATTCAAAAGATCATTATCTGCAAAAGATCTCTTCCTGCAATAGATCCATTCCTTCAAAATGCATTCATAGTCTATGAGATCTGCAGATCATCATACACACCTTGTTTAGCAGGCAATCATTTGTCTGCAGATCATCTGCAGATCAGATCCACCAGGATGGATTTTCAGATCTGCAGATGATTGCCAGATATGCAGATGAAGTCTGTTAAACAAGGTGTGTATGAGGATCTGCAGATCTCATAGACTATGAATGCATTTTGCAGGAACGGAACTATTGCAGGAAGAGATCTTTTGCAGATAATAATCTTTTGAATGTGTACGGGCATCTGTGTGTGCAGCATCTTGCAATGATTTTATCTGATGGGGAGTGCAGCTCCATAGAATAGACTGTGTAGAGTAGGGCTCTCATACTACATGGAATGGGGTAAAATTGGTCTGTGATCTTGCCTTTTCCAGAGACTTTTATCTCAAGTGTGTTTGCAGCATTAGAGCTGCACCTGACAGGGCTAAAGATGTCACCACCTGTGATTAATTTCAAAATGTAAATCAGGGAGAGGATAGATTTTACAATGGGCAAACACTGACTAAATAAATAATCTATAAAAGTATATTGTAAATAAATAAGAAATGTTATTCATTATGTTATTTTCACTACAGTTTCTCTACAGCAGGGGTCAGGAACCTTTTTGTCTGAGAGAGCCATAAATATCACATATTTTAAAATGTAAATCCGTGAGAGCCAACATCAGCAATTTCCCCGAGAGCCAGACAGGAGAAATACTGACTAACAGCTTGTACAATTAGCTAGCTGACTTGAGGGTTGATTCACTTTGTTGGACAAGATCCCCGCACTTTGATTGGCCCAATAGGCCGCCTGTCACTTGAATCAACCCCTACTGATTTGTCTGCGAGTCAGATGTAGCCATCAAAAGAGCCACATCTGTCTCCCGAGCCATAGGTTCCCTACCCCCCTGCTCTACAGGGTACATACCGAAATACCCTACGGCCAGGGGTAGAGCTAAGGCGCTACGGGCCACAGTAAGAATCTTAGATTGGGCTCCCTCAAGCAGGTTATACATAACAATTGATATATGAAATTTAGGCGCTAATAATAGGCAACAGTAAAATATTGGTAAACTTTACTGATATTTTACAACAGCAAAGCCTAAGCCTATTCTCACTCAGAACCCTCCCTCTTCATAACCTAACCTAACATAACCTTAACCACCCCCCTGAACACCTAATTTTAACTGCCGCCCCCCCAGACTGTAGGCACAGGTGTTCTGGCACCCTAAGCTCCACCCCTGAACATAGGCCACACCCCCAAGTAGAAAATACTCTGATGTCTCATACCTGCCTTATGTCACTAACTGTCCTTAGAATCTTACACTCTAATCACTGTCTCATATCATCCTTAGTGACATGAGACAAGGATAAGAGTGTAAGTGCCCGAGGTCAGTGATGTGAGACAGGGATTAGACTGTAAACTCTTGAGGTCAGTGATCTGAGGAGGAGAGGCCGCCCCTCCCACATAAGGCGCATGAAGGCATGTGCCTACAATGCCTCATGGAAAATCCCCAACCCCCCCTCCTCCCTCCCCCCTGTGGCTAACTTAAAGAGGAACTGTAACGACAAAACGGCCCCGGGGGGGTACTCACCTCGGGTGGGGGAAGCCTCCGGATCCTAATGAGGCTTCCCACGCCATCCTCCATCCGTCAGGGGTCTCGCTGTAGCCCTCCGTGCAGCGGTGACGTAATATTTACCTTCCTGGCTCCTGCGCAGGCGCTCTGACGGCTGTCGGCGCCGAAGTAGGCGGAAATACCCGATCTCCGTCGGGTCTGCTCTACTGCGCAGGCGCAAGTTTCCGGCGCCTGCGCAGTAGAGCGGACCCGACGGAGATCGGGTATTTCCGTCTATTTCCGTGCCGAAAGTCGCCACAGCGCCCCCGCTGGAGCCAGCAAAGGTAAATATTGAACTGACAGTCGGCACAGTCGCCGGCTGTTCGGAGGGCTGCGGCGAGACCCCCGTGGGACAGAGGACGGCGTGGGAAGCCTCATTAGGATCCGGAGGCTTCCCCCACCCGAGGTGAGTACCCCCCAGGGGATCTTTTTGATGTTACAGTGTCTCTTTAAAGGGAACCTGAGACGAGTAATATTTAAAATTAACATGTAGCTGTAAATAAATATTACATACTAACCTCACACTCCGTTCCTCTCAGAAACTCACCATTTTATTCTTACAATGATCCCTTCCAGTTCTGACAATATTTTGTCAGAACTGAAATATACCAGTTGCTGTCAGTTATATATCAGCAGCTGTCATTTACAACTGAATGTGCAAGGTAATGTCCATGTTTCCCTATGGCTCAAGTGGGTGATATAGTTCAACAGTGTGCTGACCAGGTAGCTGTTATGGGGGTAATGGCCATTTAAAGATGGGGGACGGAGAATGCCATTGATCACAGTGGACAAACAGGACGCGGGAGAGGAGAAAGGGATTGAGGAGTAGATTACACAGCAGGTAAGTATGACTGTTTATTTTCAGTTCAGGTTCCCTTTAACCCCACCACACTTAACTTTAACCAACCTAACCTTAACCAACCCCCTAAGCCCCCACCCTGCTGCCACTAGCTGGTGAACAAATTTCCTGTTTCCATGTATTTTTGATCTTCTATGAGCCTACCCTATGTATAACTGATAAAATATGTTTCTGTGCACCCTAAGGAATGGTCGCTTTGGCAGAAATAGTGGTTACCGCGTGTAGATCCTCTTTGTGGTGAACCTTTCACCCCATCACGTGATCCGGATCAATGACCTCAGAGGAGGCCTCAGAGTTTCTCAGAGGGATAAAAACAGCAGAAACTTTTTCTGAAGAAGGGAAACTTTGGGGGAAGTTGAAGCAACAAGCAGTGAGGAGAAAGTAGGCTACTTCCCTATACTCAAACCCAGTTAGCGAGGAGATGGAGACGGCACAGGAATTTGATTACTAGCCTAAATTAAACAAGGCCCTTGAGTCCTCTGCGGCTTGAAGTACATGCTTTGCATGACTGCCCTACTTTACAATTAACTAGTTTCACGCTTACACTTTAAGCCGAACGTGCGAATAACAAACTAATCTGAGGACGCCTGGCGAGCCCGAGAGGATGTGTAACAAATCCACTATTCCAATGTTATGAGAAAGCATCGCCACCTGTTTTCTTTCTTTAAAGACAACCCATTATGTTGTGAAACAACACTGTTTATCAGGCTTAGGTACCACAAGGAGGCGCACCTACTCCAGATCCTTTCCTGTGTGCCTGGTGTCCCTGCAGTGTTTTAATAGTGTGAGCACCAGCTACTCTTCATTGTGATCACAGAGCTAATCACCTGACCCCACCCACTGTCGGCCTATATCATTGGGAAATTATCTATTTGTAGCAAACACTGCAGTCTCTTCATCATTTCCTGTCTCGTTCCTCCCTCAGCCTTGTTTAACAAAATAAAGTGACCTGACGTCAGTGACCATGTCCCACAATTAGGGTCCCCCGTCCCAAGCGCAAATATGCCCCAGGTGGGCTGCCAGATATTTCAGCCACCGGACTCTGTGGCATCACAAATGGATCCCATGGGGGGAGCTAGGGGGTGAGGTGTCAAGAATGTGGGGATAAGTGGGTGGCACAAGGCAGGCAGGTCAGTAGGGCATCTTCCTAAATGCCTCCTTCTCTAATCAAGTGCAGCAATTAGCCGCATCCCTCAGCCAATGACCTGGGCACTGCAGGGCAACATGCCTTGCTATTTGCTGCCCGCTGTGCTGGGGGCATGGCTTATTTAGAGTAGACTATTTGGAGAGATCGGTGTGTGTTTAAAGCTCCGCCCCCTGCACATCACATCATGACGGAATCCGTCACCAGAAGAAGCCCAAAAACCAAGCCAGATGGTGCAGGACCTTGCAGATAATGCACAAAAATCTGATCACTGTAAATAAAACATTTACCCATCAGTCCCCAACAAAACATTATTATAAAAAGTTTGCATAAAAACAATGCTTTTTATTGCAAGTAGGGCAGGGTGAGAAGAGATGCACATGGGTACTATAAACACGGTGGGGTGCGTGTAGGAAGGATTAAAGGCTATGTTACATAATAAATGGGGAGAAAGTGGGCAGAAATGGGGCAGGATGATGATGAGACTCTACTGAGCTGCTGTGCTGGTAGGTGGAGTCAGGTGATGTACACTGCGCAGCAATAAAGGTGCCCATAGACCTGACGATAATGGGCAGATTCGATGAAGAGACATTTATCTCTAATCGAATCTGATTAGAGATAAATTTGTCACTTGGTTGAAGCTGCCCGTATACTACAGGCCGATTCCCATCCAATTTCAGCATGAAATCATCAGGGAATCGGCTGATCCCCCCGCGTCTGCCGCTGCCCCCTAATGTGACCCCCCACCCCACGTGTGTGCATTTATACATTACCTATCCGGTAGCAGTGGCTGGATGGTGTACTGGTTAAGGGCTCTGCCTCTGACACAGGAGACCAGGGTTCAAATCTCAGCTCTGCCTGTTCAGTAAGCCAGCACCTATTCAGTAGGAGTCCTAGTGGCTGCAGCTCTGGCGCTTTGAGTCCGCCAGGAGAAAAGCGTGATATAAATGTTATTTGTCTTGTCTTTTCTCCATGCGGTGATAGTCCATCTTGCAGGGCAGCAGCATAGCCGCATGCACTCTAGTGGTGCATAGCATCTGACGTCAGACGTTATGCTCCACTAGCGTGTATGCGGAACCCGGCGAGATGGAAAGCCACCGCATAGAGGCTGACCCCGGACAGGTAATGTATAAATGCACACACCAGGCACACTTATACATTGCGGCGGCAGCGGAAAGGGCTTCGTCATTTCGTCACGCTTTCCAAAATTAGCCGCCGTCTTGCCGCACACCAGACCAACCAACCTCAACCAGACATCCTTCCGCATGCATGATCGACAATGCGACCAATGTCCTGAAATTGGTCACTTTGTCGGCCAAGCATGAACTTGGCGGCACCGATTATCATCCAATTCAATTATAATAATCGAATTGAATGGTCGATCGGCCAAGTCGTCTGATGTATGGCCACCTTGAGAGCTGCTCTCTAAATGAGCCCTTTAAGTGTACTGTCCACTTTGTACAATAAAAAAAACACACCAATCGAGTCACTGTGATCTCCTGGATCCCTCTTTGCCATTTCCACCGCTCCCCACCGTGACCCCGGCCAGTTGCCAGTTTTAGGCTGGGTTTACAAACAAAAAACATGGCCGCTAACCGGGAAGTAATGTGTGTGTGTGTGTGTGTGTATGTGTGTGTATCATGTTACAGTATACTACGAGTTATTACATAGTGAATTATCTGCACTCCAGTCTGGGATTCTTACAGTTTCTCAGCATGTGACAGGCAGCTCCCTCCCCCCTCAGCCTCACAAACTGCATCACACAGACAAGCTGAAACTGAGAGCAGAGAGTGAGGAGTAAAAGCACACAGAGCCTGCAGGGGGCGTGCATAATGTGTATTCATTACAACAGAGGTAGCCCATTCCTCCCTGGGTCGACAAAGCTTAACAAAGAAGAGAAGATTAGATATATTACAGAGACAGTGCTGTGCAACTAGAAAATACTGCAGTAATCCAGACCACATTAGAACAGGTATAGGAACTTATAGGATAGAAGAAATAAGGCTGAATATATTGTTACAGAGTCTCTTTAACCACCCTGGCGTTCTTTTAAGATCGCCAGGGTGGCTGCGGGAGGGTTTTTTTTAAATAAAAAAAAAACTATTTCATGCAGCCAACTGAAAGTTGGCTGCATGAAAGCCCACTAGAGGGCGCTCCGGAGGCGTTCTTCCGATCGCCTCTGGCGCCCAGAATAAACAAGGAAGGCCGCAATGAGCGGCCTTCCTTGTTTTGCTTACATCGTCGCCATAGCGACGAGCGGAGTGACGTCATGGACGTCAGCCGACGTCTTGACGTCAGCCGCCTCCGATCCAGCCCTTAGCGCTGGCCGGAACTTTTTGTTCCGGCTACGCTGGGCTCAGGCGGCTGGGGGGACCCTCTTTCGCCGCTGCTCGCGGCGGATCGCCGCAGAGCGGCGGCGATTGTGCAGCACACGCGGCTGGCAAAGTGCCGGCTGCGTGTGCTGCATTTTATTTGATGAAAATCGGCCCAGCAGGGCCTGAGCGGCAGCCTCCGGCAGTGATGGACAAGCTGAGCTCGTCCATACCGCCCGACTGGTTAAAGGAAACAACGGAGGTACAAATAAAAATGAGCTCTACATACCCGGGGCTTCCTCCAGTTCCTGGCAGCCTATTTGTCCCTCGCCGTAGCGCCGGAGTCCTGGGATCCCCTCTGTTTCAGATGCCGGCCTTGCCAGGTCGGCATCTACTGCGCCAGCGCATGAACACTCCAGATCACATGAGAGTGATTGACAGCGGCGCTCATGCAGGCGCAGTAGATGCCAACCTGGCGAGGTCAGCATCTGAAACGGAGGGGATTCCGGGACTCCAGAGCTGCGGCAAGGGACATAGCAGCTGCCAGGGGCTGAAGGAAGCGCCGGGTAAGAAGATCTAATTTCTTTTTGTAGCTCGGATGCTTTCTTTAAGGACTAGAACCTTGTTTTAATGCGGCCTATCTGTGATCACTGTGATTGGCTCACAGTGGTCACCTGGTAAAGAACCAATGAAATTGGCTACTCAACAATATGAAAAATACTTACCGATTGGAAAAAACTCCAGGAGCAGTGATCGGCTCGGGACCGCGGCATAGAAAGCCATATTTGTTACTATCATTATTATTATTATAATTCTGTGGCCACTTTGGCCTACAACCTGGGCGCCAATACTAAAAATATATTACCCAGGGCTGTGGAGTCAGAGTCGAGGAGTCAGAGGTTTCATAAACTGAGGAGTTGGAGTCAGATGAGTTTTATACCTACTTGATAGCCCTGCAAGGACTGTGAGGTCAGAGTCCAGGAGTTGGGTACCTGGAGTCGGAGGTTTAATAAACTGAGCAGTCAGAGTTGGATGATTTGTGTATACACTCCACAACCCTTCTTCTACCTTGATGGTTAAAACAGAACTTTCTATCCCTATTTATCCAGTACACTTCCTGAAAATGGCCTTGAGCTACTTCCCCACCTGCTATGAATTGAGCCGACCGTCATTCTTTACAAAATCCACCAGCAGTGAGTGCATAACGCAGTTTATTGAAACAGCCACGCCGATATGCCAGTGACCCTTGTACAGCATATATGTCACCCTTCAGAGATTTTTATTATTCCGATAACAGCGTCCCATTTAATTGCATAAAAGGTACAAAGCCCTTCTTGTTATCTCGATATGACAGCACCGCTCGTAAAGATGAGTTGATTATCTTATACTGGAAATCTAATCGTTGCAGGTATCACGCTGTGAAATCTGCAGCCTGGGAATGGAATGTCCCTGGTTTATAAAACCACGCTAGCTGCGCTGGTTTATATGATACATACATTCCAGCCCAAGATGAGCTGAAGAGCGACCAATTAACACCCACAAATGGAAACCACCGTAGATAACGCTCAGTGACTTAACTGCGCAACAGTCCTTTTTCCAATTTCTGGAGTTTGTTATGTTTACAGAGCAACGTGAGACGCCACAGATGTTATCTGTGTGAGATATAGGTCACCAAATAGGGCTGCACTGGATGCAGACTCACAACATTAGAAGATTTTTTTTTAAAGGGAATCTGAAGTGAAAATAACTTATGATCTGTATGTGTAGTACAGCTAAGAAATAAAACACAGTCTTCCATAAATAAGCTCTTTTATTGAAAAAGTTAAAACTGCATAGTGTTAGGCATCCATCAACTACAGCTCCGCTGTTTCGGGCATCCTAGCCCTTTTTCAAACCCAGAAGCGTAACATCTACACTGAACAAAATTCACAATTTAACCTCCTGAGCGATAATCCCGAGCTGAGCTCGGGGTATATCACGCAGGAGGATTTCTCAGGCCCTGGTGGGCCGATTTGCATAATTTTTTTTTTGTTGCACGCAGCTAGCACTTTGCTAGCTGCATGTAACTTCCGATCACTGCCGCTCGCCGCCGATCCGCCGCCGCTCGCCGTGCCGCGCAGTCCCCCCCCTCCCCGACCCCTTGCGCAGCCTGGCCAATCAGTGCCAGGCAGCGCTGAGGGGTGTAGGGACTCCCTCTGACGTCACGACATCCATGACGTCGGTGACGTCATCCCGCCCCGTCGCCATGGCGACCGGGGAAGCCCAGCAGGAAATCCCGTTCTGAACGGGATTTCCTGCTTACTCTGATTGCCGAAGGCGATCGGAGTGGGTGGGGGGATGCCGCTGCGCTGCGGCTATCATGTAGCGAGCCCTGGGCTCGCTACATGATTTAAAAAATAAAAAATTTAAAAAGATAGTGCTGCGCCACCTCCTGGGCGATATAATTGTATCGCCCAGAGGGTTAAATAGTATAGCTACGTACCAACAACCAATCAAATCAAACCCCTCCAGCCAATCAGAGGGAAGCAGGGACTGGCGGACCTGATGGGAAACTACTCCTCATAACATGCAGATTAGGTGCTTGGTACCACTCCCAGGAATTATAATCCGTTTATGAAAAGGTAAAGATTTCTCATGGGAAAGAGGGTATCAGCTACCGATTGGGATGAAATTCAATTCTTGGTTACAGTTTACTCTTTAAATGAAGCATTTTAGGTATTTAAGGACTTTTGCACATGTGGAGCTGATCACGTCTAAATACCTTCCTTTTCATTAGATCCTGTTATTGAAAACCACAAGCCACTGTTCCCATAATTATCTCATGCTGCCTGACCCACTTGTCCTTTACGACCACCCTCTGAATATAGGATTTGACAAATTCACCTCTGTTTGTGTTTATCATTCTTGATTGTGGTATCTCTCTGGGGCATACATGAAATAATCTCACACAGAACCCTCCCTCTACTGATGCCTAACCCCACCCCCCTGTGGTACTAAAGCCCAAGACCCCCTCTCATGGTGCCTAACCCTAAGACTGCCCTTCCTGACGCGTACGTTAAAAAGGGGCGCTGGGAAAAAAGGGCGCCGGGTTTTAAACGATAAACAAGGATAACGTTTTAAAATATAATGTACTATATTTCGTTTAAAAATAATGTTTTATAAAGTTATAAATCATTAAATAATGTGCATGAAATTGGCAATTGTGAAAACGTTAATCTTCCGTTTAAAAAGTGAAACGTATAATAACGTTTAAAAAAAATAGTAAGTAACCCTCCCTGTACCTACCCCTAACCCCTAGACCCCTGTGTTGGTGCCTAAACCTAAGACCCCCCTGGTGGTGCCTAAACCTAACACTCCCCTGATGGTGCCTAAACCTAAGACTCCCCTGGTGGTGCCTAAACCTAAGACTCCCCTGGTGGTGCCTAAACCTAAGACCCCCCTGTTGATGCCTAAACCTAAGACCCCCCTGGTGGTGCCTAAACCTAAGACCCCCCTGTGATAAGCATTAATAACGTGTGAAAAAAAATATTGTGCTGTTTTTCGTTTAAAAATAATGTTTTAAAAAAGATTGTACTGTTTTTCGTTTAAAAATAATGTTTAAAAAATTATAAATCATAAAATAATGTGTAATCATGAGAAGCAGTTATAAAACAGTAAAAGTCTCCGGGCGCCGCTTATAAAACGTTATTTTTCTCCGGGGCCCTTTTTTCCTGTCGGGCGCCCATTAAACGATATTTATTATGGGAGTGAATGGCGGCGCCCGATTTGTCCACTTGCCTCAGGCGCCCGAATTTACTGTTACCCTTCCTGACACCTTACCCTAAAACCCCCTTCCTGACACCTAATCCCAAAACCCCCTTTCTGATTCCTAACCCCGAGGCCCCTTTCACATTAGCGTTCCCTGTCCGAATCCGCCTGATCGGATACTGTACAAACGGAACGTACGTTCCGCATAGCAATGCAAAGGCTATGCGGATGTTCACACGCGTCCATTCCGTACAGTACGGAGCCGGACCGGATCTGGACTACGGACATTTTTCCAACATGCGCTATTTTTTGGTCCGGCTCATCCGGCCCACGCACCCGGACCGGAGCCTGACTGCACCATCCGGATATAGAAAACCAATGGGAAACGGAAGCACAGAACACGCTGGAGACAACACCGGACGTTCTACCCCACTTCCTATGCGTATTTATAGCGGCCATTTCGGATGGGGACACATGGGCCCAGCATATCTGGAGTGGAGCAGCAGTGACACACGTGCTGGAGCTGTTCTGGCAGTATATCGGGAGGTGGAGGTGAGGCCTACAGCGGAGGACCTGATTCTACAGGTGCACCAGGTGCACCTTCTGCAGACCCCAACAAATTTTAAGGTATTTTGTGGTTTTTTTTTTTTTTTTTCGCCACGGATCCGGATGGCAGCCTGAAGCAGTCCTGATGCAAACGGACCGGATTCGGATCGGAACCGTACGGTTTCAATCCGGATCAGGTCCTAATACGATCCAGATCCGGTCCGTTTGCATGCCAAAACGCAAGTGTGAACGGGGCCTAAGACTGCCCTTCCTGATGCCTTACCCTAAAACCCCCTTCCTGATGCCTAATCTAAAACCCCCCTCCCTCCACTGCAAATAACGTAAATACAAAAAAGGATACATTTCTAAGATAAAAATTTCAAAATTTCTACACTTCTAGGATAGAGTACTACCTGTATCCCTCAGATGGTGGCCCTATTTCTAGGATAGAGTACTATCTGTAACCCCTCAGTTGTTAGTCCTATTTCTAGAATGGAGTACTACCTGTATCCCTCAGATGGTGGCCCTAATTCTAGGATAGCGTATTTCCTGTATCCCCCAATTGGTAGCCCCTATTTGTGGGATAGAGTACTACCTGTATCCCTCGGATGGTGTCCCTATTTCTAGGAAAGAGTACTACCTGTATCCCCCAGATAGAGTACTACCAGTATCCCTAGGTTAAAGTCCCTATTTCTGCGGTAGCGTAATACCTGTATTCCTCAGATGGTGGCCCTGTTTCTAGGTTAGAGTACTACCTGTTTTCCTTCGGATGATGGCCCTATTTCTAGTATAGAGTACTGCCTCTATCCCTAGGGTAGTGGCCCTGTTTATAGGATAGAGTACTACCTGTATCCCTGATAGGGTGGCCCTATTTCTAGGATAGAGTACTGCCTGTATTCCCCGGATGGTGGCCCTATTTCTAGGATAGAGTACTGCCTGTATTCCCTCAGATGGTGGCCCTATTTCTAGGATAGAGTACTGCCTGTATTCCCCGGATGGTGGCCCTATTTCTAGGATAGAGTACTGCCTGTATTCCCCGGATGGTGGCCCTATTTCTAGGATAGAGTACTGCCTGTATTCCCTCAGATGGTGGCCCTATTTCTAGGATAGAGTACTGCCTGTATTCCCCGGATGGTGGCCCTATTTCTAGGATAGAGTACTGCCTGTATTCCCCGGATGGTGGCCCTATTTCTAGGATAGAGTACTGCCTGTATTCTCTGGATGGTGACCCTATTTCTAGGATAGAGTACTGCCTGTATTCCCCGGATGGTGGCCCTATTTCTAGGATAGAGTACTGCCTGTATTCCCCGGATGGTGGCCCTATTTCTAGGATAGAGTACTGCCTGTATTCCCTCAGATGGTGGCCCTATTTCTAGGATAGAGTACTGCCTGTATTCCCCGGATGGTGGCCCTATTTCTAGGATAGAGTACTGCCTGTATTCCCCGGATGGTGGCCCTATTTCTAGGATAGAGTACTGCCTGTATTCCCCGGATGGTGGCCCTATTTCTAGGATAGAGTACTGCCTGTATTCTCTGGATGGTGACCCTGTCTCTAGGACAGAGCACTACCTGTATGCCTCAGATGGTAACCGTTTCCTAGATAGAGTACTGCCTGTACCCTTTGGATAGTGGCCCTATTTCTAGGATAGAGTACTGCCTGTGTACCCCTCAGATGATAGCCCTATTTCTAGGACAGAGCACTACCTGTATCCCTCAGATAGTGTCCCTATTTCTGGGATAATGGCGCTATTACAGATACGGAGCTGCACCTAGATTTCTGCTTAGAAAGGTAACTCTGCATGGCAGTCAAATACTTTCAAATAACCCAAAAAAGGCCTGCTACAAATCTTCACGGGAGACAGCACAGCTTAATTCTCTGAGCAGAGATGTTGATTATGAGCCGCTTGTCACATGGGTGATAGTAAAAGTGACGGATGACTCATAAAAACCTTCCAGAAGTTGCTACAAAGCAAAATATTTCTGCCGCTAACTACCCACTAGAGACACTCGGAATAAAGAGCTGACAGTGTCACTGATGTATGGGAGAGCAGCAGCCGACCAGGCGGGGACGTGCAAGAGACAAAAACCGGTCCATCTATCTATCTATCCATCCATATCGGTCTGTCTTTCTTTTATCTATATCGATCTACCCATCTAAATCTCATATCTGCCTAAAGGTGGCTACACATCTATTGACTTGGCGGCCAATCAACCATCCAATTCGATAATCATTATCAAATCTGATGAAAATCTGGTGAACTATACTTTACCTGTCCACGTCCGCCGCTGGCTCCAGGCCCTGTACTCCGTCCATACACGCCCCACGTGGCATCAAACACGCACCCACATTACTCCGCACATGGTGCGCATGTATGGACGGAGGACGAAGCCAGCGATGGACAGGTAAAGTGCTCTGGGCACCGGAGGGGGGCACATTTGATATTAGGGGGACAGCTCTGGGCCGGCGAGGCGGCGTCACAAGGCTGATTCCTGATCAATTTCAGCATGAAATTGATTGGAAATTGGCCTGCGGTGTATGTCTAATCAGATTCGATCAGAGAGAGATTTGTCTCTTGGTGGAGTCTGCCCATCATCACTAGATGTATGGCTAGCTTTAGTCTCTATCTACTGTATATACATTACTAAGTACTACATATGAAATGAAATGCCCTCATTATTGTGGCCCCCAAATGTCCCCTTTATTAGTTCCCTGTTCATTATCGTGGCTGCAGTTACTGTCCCTGGTTGCCTTCATCATTGTAGCCCCCTTTCATTAGTGTAACCTCCATTAGT
The DNA here is from genome assembly GCF_040937935.1 of Hyperolius riggenbachi. Lineage (NCBI taxonomy): Eukaryota > Metazoa > Chordata > Amphibia > Anura > Hyperoliidae > Hyperolius > Hyperolius riggenbachi. Next base: position 56,609,554 of record NC_090649.1, on the reverse strand, counting down.
GTTCCACCAATCAATGTGGCCCCCAATGCTGCTCCCTTGATAAATGTAGCCACTTCCTCATTGTAGCCCCCAATAATGCCCCCTTCATCATTGCAGCCCCCATAGTGCCCCCTTCATCACCGTAGCCCCTAATGATGCCCCCTTCATCCCCGTAGCCTCCAATAGTGCCCCCTTCACCACCATAGCCCCTAATAATGCTCTTTTCATCATTGTAGCCCCTATTAGTGCCCACTTCATCATTGTAGCCCCCATTAGTGCCCACTTCATCATTGTAGCCCCCATTAGTGCCCACTTCATCATTGTAGCCTCCATTAGTGCCCCCTTCATCACCGTAGCCTCCAATAGTGCCCCCTTCATCCCAATAGCCTCCAATAGTGCTCCCTTCACCACCATAGCCCCTAATGATGCTCTTTTCATCATTGTAGCCCCCATTAGTGCCCCCTTCATCACCGTAGCCTCCAATAGTGCCCCCTTCATCCCCGTAGCCTCCAATAGTGCCCCCTTCATCCCCGTAGCCTCCAATAGTGCCCCCTTCATCACTATAGCCCCTAATGATGCTCTTTTCATCATTGTAGCCCCTATTAGTGCCCACTTCATCATTGTAGCCCCCATTAGTGCCCCCTTCATCACCGTAGCCTCCAATAGTGCCCCCTTCATCCCCGTAGCCTCCAATAGTGCCCCCTTCATCCCCGTAGCCTCCAATAGTGCCCCCTTCATCACCATAGCCCCTAATGATGCTCTTTTCATCATTGTAGCCCCTATTAGTGCCCACTTCATCATTGTAGCCCCCATTAGTGCCCCCTTCATCACCGTAGCCTCCAATAGTGCCCCCTTCATCCCCGTAGCCTCCAATAGTGCCCCCTTCATCACCATAGCCTCCAATAGTGCCCCCTTCATCACCATAGCCTCCAATAGTGCCCCCTTCATCATTGTAGCCCCTATTAGTGCCCACTTCATCATTGTAGCCCCTATTAGTGCCCATTTCATCATTGTAGCCCCCATTAGTGCCCTCTTCATCACCGTAGCCTCCAATAGTGCCCCCTTCATCATTTTAGCCCCCAGTAGCACCCCCGTCATCATTGTCCCCCCACATTACAGCTTCCTTCATTCATCAGACTTTGAAACGGCGGGGTATAGGAGTTTCTGTGACGCCCAGTCTGAACCATCCTGGGGTTTGCCACTACTGAGGTAAATATCGATTGTTTCCCTCACACCCAATTCAGGTTTGCTGCAGTTCCCATGCACCAGATCAAAGGGGATCACATCACTGATCTAGTATCGAGTGGTGATACGTGGCAAGCAGGTAAACCATCAAGATTATTTACCTCATCTAATAGTGTGAGATAATATTTGGTTTGCCCAAGCCAGGAGAGATATCAGGTTGGTAGTGTCTGTAACCTCAGTCGTTGGCAGGGTTGGTACGCCGTTCTGGGTTGGTACCACCTAGAAATCGGGACTTCGTGGCTGAAGCTGGCATCTGAGGCTGGTGCCTCTGAAGCCTTTGCCTCGGCCCTGGTCACTGTCTACTGAAGGGGTTCAGCAGCAGGGAGTGATTATTAAAGAAAACCTAAACTGAACATAAAAAGTCAAAATAAACATACACAAGTCATACTTACCTCCTGTGTAGTCTACTTCTCAATCTCTTTTTCCTCTCCTGCGTCCTGTTTGTCCACTGTGATCAATGGAATTCTCCGTCCTCCATTTTGAAAATGGCCATTACCTATAACAGCTTTCTGGTCAGCACACAGTTAAACTGTAATATCACCCACTTGAGCCATAGGGGAACATGCACATTACCTGATATGTCAGTTTTCGTCTCAGCTGTAACTGACAGCAACTGATATATAACTGACAGCAACTGATATATTTCAGTTCTGACAAAATGTTGTCAGAACTGGAAGGGATCATTGTCAGAAGAAAATGGTGAGCTTCTGAGAGGAACTGATGACAAGGTAACTATGTAATGTTCATTTGAAGTTACCTCATGTGTTTATTTTAAATAATTTTACTCAGTACAGGTTCTCTTTAAGCCATGTACAGTCACTGTAGTAACTATGATTCTCAATAAGTATGTTCGGTGTGCTGTATGCTTGGCTTCTTTCTGTATCTGCCTTTAGATTTAGATCTAGGAGTTGGATGGAGAAATATATGCTTTTGCAGTACTTCTGCCCACTCCACAGTACAGCTCTGACCTCATGACGTCAGCTAGTAGCACCTCAGACAGCAGCCATAGAACTGTTCAAAATAGACAGGGAACCTATTCTACAGGAAGCTATTGTCACCGGTTTCTCCGGATACACAGATATGCAATGTTACACAATAAACCACATCTCCATTGCAGAATCTGTGTCTACTGCTATTCACTGCCCTACAATACACTGTACCAGAGGTCACCTGTGCACAGGAGGGAGCGTGACACCCCCTGCTGGTCACATACAGCGACCAGAGACGCTTCATGAGCCCTTGTCAATGTACAGACCTCCTACGTTCAAGGAAAACTCTGGCAAGCACTGGCTGTATTTAAACTAGTTACAAAACATTTCAAGGGCAATTTTGCTAAAAAAAAATAAAACAATCTGGGCTTGATTCACTAAGCTTAGCTCTGCTTAATAGCGTGAGTTAGTTGCTGTTACGCACACTAGTGAATCAGAGGCCCTTAAAGTGAACCTCCGGACTAAAAATCTACTCAGCAGCACTGAAAAGGCTTGGTGTTTCTTTAACAGTTTCACAGCATCAGAACTTTGTTTTTTTTACCAAAGCATCATTTTTAGCTGCATTTTTAGCTAAGCTCCACCCATCAAAGAAAACTGCCCGGGCTTTTTTTCCCCTGATGCTGTGCAAAGCATGATGGGATTTCCTATGTTGTTATTCACGTTGCCTATCAACTGGGAGGGGTGATCAGCAGGCAGGACAGTTGGAACTGTGTCTCATGCTCCCTGTCACATTCTTTCAACCAAAAAGATGGCTGCCCTCATGAAATCAAACATTTGCCTGTTCTTTTAAAACAGGGTGGGTAAGAGATTATATTACCGTATTTTTCGGACCATAAGACGCTCCGGACCATAAGACGCACCAAGGTTTAGAAGCCAAAAACCAGGGAAAAAAATATTCTAAGCCTGGTGCATCTAGGATGCAGGAGCGTTTTGTGAAGCGTCACCTCCCCCAAGCTATCTCTATCTCCTAAGATACACTGCCTAGCTAAAAGTAACCCCTGCAGCACCTGCCAGCTATAGTAACCCTGCTGCCTTCCAGCTACACCACCACCCCCTCCTTCCCATTCACCGCACCCTTACCACTCGCCCTACATCTGCCAGTCTTCTCTACCCATACACTCTTGCCTCCAATAGACCAGCATTCCCTCCACATACCTGGTACCATAATCTCAAACATTCACTGCTTCAGTAACTTTCTGATCTTTCTCCTAAGCAGCACCCCCCTCTGCCACACACTCTGATTCAGACCCCTACATATGACATTACCCCCTCCTCCACACAATTCCTCATATACCCCACACCCCAGTCTCCCCTTCCCAACAAACAAACCATAAATACCACCAACACCCCAGATCCCCTCCAGCTGTGCCGATGCGATGCTGCCATCTCCTCATCTCCAGCTCTCTTTCACTTTTCTCCCCATGCTGCCGGCTCTCTGACCTGTCACTGTCCTCCTGAGAAAAAGGTGTTGTTGATCATGGTGCAGATACTGTGAGTTACAGCTTCTAGCTTCCTGTATTTTCCTGGCAGTGCGTGGCCCTGATGACGGTGCAGTCACAGAAAGAAGCAATTGGTGCATCTGCAGGCATTGATTGGCTGAGGACCTCTTGAACGCTGGGGATTGCACTATAGCCCGCCCGAAAAGGTATCGCGGCCACTCAGGGGCTTGGCGTCAAACATCTCTATAGTGATCTGAAAAGCTGTGCGCTGATTGGCTGCTGCGGTGGATGACTCGTGCCTCAGCCAATCAGACTCGGAACATATTAAAGGCCAGCTATCAATAGCGGCGAATATGTGTGTGTTATGGGTTAGCAGATAAATACATGGATTACCGTATAACTTGCTGCCAGACCCGAGCAGACAGTTTACAAGCTGCTATTATTCTCAGTCCTGCAGGCAAACACGATCATATATAAAGCGCAGCTTCCCGGTATTACGATTGTCTTCCCCCCTCCCGCTTACTGGATGTGCACGCTGTAGCCTTTCAGCGCAATTAGCAGGCACCTGCGCAGACTCAGAGAAGGCTGCGTTATCAGAGAGGAGACCCCAGCTGTCACGGTGCCTGCTAATTGCGCATAAAGGCTACAGCGTGCACATCCAGTAAGCGGGAGGGGGAAAAACAATCGTAATACCGGGAAGCTGCGCTTTATATATGATCGTGTTTGCCTGCAGGACTGAGAATAATAGCAGCTTGTAAACTGTCTGCTCGGGTCTGGCAGCAAGTTATACGGTAATCCATGTATTTATCTGCTAACCCATAACACACACATATTCGCCACTATTGATAGCTGGCCTTTAATACGTTCCGAGTCTGAATGGCTGAAGCACGAGTCATCCACCGCAGCAGCCAATCAGCGCACAGCTTTTCAGATCACCATAGAGATGTTTGACGCTGAGACACTGAGTGGCCGCGATACCTTTTCGGGCGGGCCATAGAGCGACCACTTTTGCCAAGCCTTAGTTCTACTTGCATTTGTATATATGGTTCAGCAAACAGTAAGTAGAGCAGCAGGCCACTTCTATATGTGCATGAGAGGGGAAACCTGGGACACCTGGTGCCGGCTGAAAAGTAGTATTCGGACCATAAGACGCACTGACTTTTCCCCCCCACTTTTGGGGGAGAAAAAGTGCGTCTTATGGTCCGGAAAATACGGTACCTATCTATTTTAATTAACATAACTAATGTAACTTAATGACAGTATGTTTATTTAGGCTGAAGTTCCTCTTTAATTTAGTGTCCCTGTAAGCTACGCGTAATCGGGGAGCGACTAATTAACGCCGGCTCCACTCCTCCCTCCCCCGAGCACCAGCGGGTCCAGTCACATTAAAGGACCTGATCGCCACACTCTGAATGGCCCAATAGGCTGTCAGTCAAGTGACAGACCGCCTGTTGGGACAATTAGAGTGCGGGGATCAGGTCCTTTAACGTGACTCAGGGCAGGAGGGGCGGAGCCAATGTTAATTACTAGCGTTCTTCGCTATGCTGCAATTCAGCAGCATAGCGTGTGCAGAATGCCCGCTCCCCGATTACACACGCTACGTTGCTCGCGCATAGCGCGCAGTGACACTAAATTAAGGGCCTTGGATTCACTATCGCGCGTAACAGCAGCTAACTCGCGCTAAGCTTAGTGAATCAAGCCATCTATGTGTGATTAAACAAACTGTTTACAGGACCCTCCTGTTGACTACAGTCACATGTATGCATGTATGCTAGGTAGGGCTCCAGTTGATTTTTTTTTTTTTACAATACAACAGGGAGCCTAATGCTTCTGCCAGGCTCGATAAGTTTCAGGATGAGAGGTAGACGGTGGTGGACGAACCGGACAGGTGGAGATGCAAACGGTGTGGATGCAAAATGGCAGCTATAAGTATGTTGTGGACTGTGGAGCAGACGCTGTGCCGGTTCCGAATCCGCTGCGTTTGCGTCACAGTGTGAACCTACGGTTACTCTAGCAATGTGTGCGTTACCTAGGTACCATGGGTTGTGCTAATTGCGCACTACGTAACTGTCATAAGTGCCAGTAAAATTCTTGTGCGCTGCAGATTGTCCACAGCCATCAGAGCAGAGCTGTTCATTGTTGTTCAGTAATCTCCTTGTTCCTGTTCCACTTGGCCAAAGACAGAAACAGGAAGTGAGGTACAGGAAGCAGCAATGAGACTTCACTCGAAGAGATACGCGAGTCGTTTTACACAGATCTGAACAGGAAGAGATGCTGTGAGATCAGCTTGTGTACAGTATACATAGATTATGGACTATAGGTAGCAGATTTTGAAACAGGATGCCAGCGGCTAGTGGACGAAAAGCAAAAAACAATTAACCCTTCGCACACTCGTATGCAAATGTTCAAACAAATGCATTCAAAGATTCACTCATCCAGGCACTACTGTTATCCCTACAGCCAGAGCTGGGACAAGGTCCTCCAGCACCCAAGGCTGAGACACCAAAGTGCGCCCCTCCATCCCTGCCACCCCAGCCCTCACACACTGATTGCTATTAGACTAAGAGGCGCCACAGGGCCCACAACCTCCCCAACACCTTAATATCTAGTTATCTGGCTTACAGTCACTGCCATGTATCCCCTTTTCTTATTTCTTTCTGCTTCAAACACAATTAGGAATGACAGCTGAATGAATTCTGCCCCCCCTCCTACACTGCGCCCTGAGGCTGGAGCCTCTCCAGCCTATGCCTCGGCCCGGCCTACAGCCAAATTAAAATGAAGTTCCTAAAATTAAGTTATCCCCACAGCTAAGTTAATGTATCCATGCGCACCATGCACATACACCAGCATAAGCTGTGTGCATGCTGATAAAATACACAAAGGGAAAGGAGGAACTTAAGGTGCCCATACACTCGTCAGATTGGCAGCAGATAGATAAGAAATGCATCTGATGATCTATCTGATGCGTTTTTAGAACATTTTTTACCAGGATAGAATTCCAATAGATTTCAGTTTGAAATCTATTGAAATTCGATCTGATGGCATTTTTTTGCCATCAGATTTCCATTAAGGCCAATGCAAACTGATAAGCAATCTCATCAGATCGACCTAAATTTTCCACCCAGCCAGTTCGATAGAAATCCATCGAAATCGATCGAAATCGGCCATCGATCGGTCGATTGGCCAACCGATTTGCAAACGATCAATCGATCGATCGGGATCGATCGGTCGGCCAGAAAATCGGCTGAGTGTATGGGCCCCTTAAGACCTTGGCTTTTAACTTAGCTGTAGGGATAACAGTGGTGCCTAAATGAGTGAATCTTTGAATGCATTTGTTTGAACATTTGCATACGAGAGTGTGAAGGGTTCATAGTTTTTTGCTATGTATCTTGCCACACCCCCTTCAGCATCTCCCTTTTCTTAATAACTTATTCAATGTCCTAACTATAGGCGATGTGCCTGGATATATGTGTTTTTTTTTCTTGTTACTGACCCCTGTGGCCAGGGTTTTAATTCAGCGCATTCCCTCCATTCCGCTTGTGTTTTTTGTCAGCATGCACACAGCTTAGGGCCTGTAAACACTGAAAAACGCAAGCAAAATCGCAAGTGCATGTAGTTTTAAAATCGCAAGTGCATGTAGTTTTAAAAACGCATTGTATGCATTTTTTAAAAACGCATGCGCTTTTGCCTGCGTTTGATGTGTTTGCGTTTTTCTTGTAATTGCTGATTGGTTAAGAATCCTTTGTTTTTCTAGTTTACATTTCAACAGGAATCAGGACATTGCAGAGTCTTCTGGGATACTGACTTCTGAAAAACGCAATGGAATCGCATTGCATTGCATTTTTTCATGCGTTTTTCAAGCACTGCGCTTAAAAAAGCGCAGCAGGTACTGCGATTGCATTTTTCTAAAAACGCATCGCACCTGTGTGTACAGGTCATCACGATTTTCATTATTTTTCAAAAGACCTTGCGATTTTAAAAACGCATTAGTTTTTAAAAACGCAGCGCAAGCACAGCAGTATGTACAGCTTATGCTGGTGTATGTACATGGTGAACTAAGACCCCGACTTTTAACTATTTATATTGCCACACCCCTTTCAGCACCCGCCCTTTCCTTAACCACCCTGGCGTTCTATTAAGATCGCCAGGGCAGCTGCATGAGGGTTTTTTTTAAATAAAAAAAAAACTATTTCATGCAGCCAACTGAAAGATGGCTGCATGAAAGCCCACTAGATGGCGCTCCGGAGGCGTTCTTCTGATCGCCTCCGGCGGCCAAAAGTAACACGGAAGGCCGCAATGAGCGGCCTTCCGTGTTTTGTTTACTTCGTCGCCATGGCGACGAGCGGAGTGACGTCATGGACGTCAGCCGACGTCCTGACGTCTGCCGCCTCCGATCCAGCCCTTAGCGCTGGCCGGAACTATTTGTTCCGGCTGCGCAGGGCTCAGGCGGCTGGGGGGACCCTCTTTCGCCGCTGCTCGCGGCGGATCGCCGCAGAGCGGCGGCGATCGGGCAGCACACGCGGCTGGCAAAGTGCCGGCTGCGTGTGCTGCTCTTTATTTGATCAAAATCGGCCCAGCAGGGCCTGAGCGGCACCCTCTGGTGGTAATGGACGAGCTGAGCTCGTCCATACCGCTAAGGTGGTTAATAACTTATTTAATGTCCTAACTAGAGGCGGTGTGCCTGGATATATGTGTTTTTTTAGTGGACAAAAAGGGCACCGCCATAGACTGCCAGTCAGCAATATCCACCACCTATTTGCAGCATGGGCTACAGTACATTAGCCTTAAAGTGTACCTGAGATGGGGCCATAGTAATAAAATATACATACTTGGGGCTCCTCCAGCCTGATCACCCCAAAGACATCCTCTTCTGACTGCCCGTTTGCCCACTACTGGCCCCGGATAATCCCGCCGGCACATGCACAGTCTGGCCAGGCGCGCTCCTTGTCTTGCTCCCAGCACGAGAGCGTTTTGCACCTGTGCAGTAGTACTGGGCAGGCGCAGCACTCCCGGTGACAAGAACGCGGCAGGAACGCGCAACCAGGCATGCGCAGTTGGCCCCAGAGCAAAAGACTTTCCGGGGCCAATTGCGGAAGAATGGAAAATAAGAAGAGGACGGCATGGGATCGATAAGGCTGGAGGAAGCCCCAGGCATATATATTTTATCCCAGTGCCCCCATCGCAGGGTCACTTTAAAGGCCAACTGAAGTGACAGGAATATGCAGGCTGCCATATTTATTTCATTTGAAACAATACCAGTTGCCTGACAGTAATGCTGATCTTTCATGCATCAGAAGTGTCTGAATCGCACACCAGAAACAAGCATGCAGCAAAGGCAGCCAAACTTAAAGGAAACCTGAGATGTGAATAATGGGCGTATTTATAGTTACCTCGGGCTTCCTGCAGTCCCATAAGGTGTGTGGGCTCCCTCGCCGTCCTCTTGCCCCTCCCCTCCCCCCAGGATTCTGGCTAGCCACGCTTTTCTGCGCATGCTCGGCTGTGCGGAACCTCCCCCCCTCCCGTCGCGCTCCCACGGCCAAGCCATGTAGAAGCACAAGACAGGCCACATTCCCGGGGTGAATGACGTGAACAGAGCAGCCAGAGAGAACGTCAATGGAGCCCATACACCTCATGGGGCTGCGGGAAGTATAAATACCCCCATTATTCACATCTAAGGTACACTTTAAAGGAAGTTCAAGCTAAAATGTAAAAGATTTCTCTAACCTTTAACATTTTAGCTTGAACTTACCCTTACCTGGGGCTTCTTTCAGCCCCTAGCAGTCTCTCAGTAGTTCTGCTGCCCTCAAATGTACCGCTAGCCCATCTGAAAGATTGTCAACCACAGCTGTGGTCGTGTGGTACTGTGCATGTGCGGGTGCGTCTGCGCTTCTCCTGATTACGCTCCTGTGCCCGTAAGTGCTCTGCACATGTGCAGTCTTCGTGAAGCTCCAGGTAAGTAGATACAATCTTTTACAATTCAGCTCGGATGTCCTTTGACTTCCTAACGACTGCATCATGCCGATGGGCGTGAACACGGTGGCTCCCCCAGGACCGCCTAACGCTGATTGGCGTCAAGTCCTGGGGGAGTGTTGAATGACGGAGCTCCGCCCCGCCATCAGTCTCCCAGCGCTGATCGCTGCTAGGAGACTGTTAGAGGGCGTACAGAACTCCGATCTACGGCAGCGCTGTACTGAGGACAGCCGTGTGGCATGGCTGTCCCCCTGGGAGGCAAAAGGACGATCGGCTATCATAAGCTGATGCCTATGACAGCCGATCGCACTGATTAGGTGGCAAGGGAAGGGAGGGATATGTAAATATTAAAAAAGGTAATATTTATTAAAAAAAAATAATAATATTTATATAAAAAAAAACAGGAGCGGCGACAGCCCACCAACAGAAAGTTGGTGGGCAGGAAAGGGGGGGTGGGGTGGAATTTGTGTGCTGAGTTGTACATCCCTGCAGCGAGGCCTTAAAGCCTAAAGTGTGAAAAATAGCCTGGTCACTAGGGGGGTGTAAGCCTACGGTCCTCAAGTGGTTAAAGGACCTCTGTCGTAAAAATCTTAACATTTAAAATATATGTAATCATATACAAATAAGAAGTATGTTTCTTTCAGAGTAAAATGAGTCATAAATTACTTTCCTCCTATGTTGCTGTCACTTACAGTAAGTAGTAGAAATCTGACAGAACCGACAGGTTTTGGACTAGCCCATCTCCTCATGGGGGATTTTCAGGGTTTTCTTTATTTTCAAAAGCACTTAATGAATGGCAGTTGCTCCGTCCAACAGCCAAAAAGGTGTGCAGCGAGCAGGGAGACTGGCCAGCATCTTTTTATAAATCTTTTTTCAATGAGTGTCTTTATAAAGAATAAAGGCCATGCTGAGAATCCCCCATGGAGAGATGGACTAGCCCAAAACCTGTTGGCAATGTCATATTTCCACTACTTACTGTAAGTGATAGCAACATATGGAAAAAAAAAAAAAAGTAACTTATGGTTTATTTTACTCTGAAAGAAACATGCTTCTTATTTGTATGTATTTACATGTATTTAAAATTTTAAGATTTCTGCAATAGTGGTCTTTTAAGTCAAACATCTGATCTGCATGCTTGTTCAGGGTCTATGGCTAAAAGTATCGGAGGCACAGGATCAGCAGGACAGCCAGGCAATGTGCATTGTTTAAAAGGAAATAAATATGGAAACCTCCATATACCTCTCACTTCATTTGTCCTATAAAGCATCCATTAGGCTGAACTTCTCTATTAACTTCCAACTCGTTTAACATCAATCTGATCTTTCCATAGAGACAGCGTGGCATAACAGACAGACGTGTGTCAATATTATTGACTGTGGATTTATATAATCCATGACTGAGGTTATGTCTGAAACACTTGAGTGTTATGCAAGTTCATTTGCACCTGTGTTTTAAACACAATATACATTTTTTTATGTGTTTAACCACTTTGGTACCAACAGCCTCTGACCCCTTAAGGACCAGAGGCTGCTGGTACACTAAAACGTGCATACCGGCGAATCGCCGCAATAATCCGTCACTCCTGCCGGTCACGTCGCTCTGTCCCCGCCGCAGGCTCCTCTCTCTCTGCCGTCTCTGTGACAGCAGAGCGCCGTGCGCCGGTCAGGAGCCGCTTTCATTGGCTCCTGACCCTGTCACTCAATGTAAGCCAATGGGATTGGCTTATAGTAATGACAGGGCCAGGAGCCAATAAAAAAGGCTCCTGCCCGGCTCACAGTGCTCTGCCGTCATAGAGGCGGCAGGGCAGCACATTGTGGCGGGTAAAAAGCGGCGAGAGCGGGCGGGGGTGCGCGGTGAATGGGACGTAGAGCTTATGTCCAGTCAGAACCGCAGCGCCACCTGCCCGACGTAGATTTGTACTGCGTCGGTCAGTAATTGGTTAAATAAAAAAATCACGCTTACATAGTTATTTGGGTTGAAAAAAGACATAAGGTACGTCCATCGAGTTCAACAAGAAAAAGTACAACAGCAGCCTGCTCCCTCACATATCCCTGCTGATATTATATAAATATGCTACATATTTAAAATGATTTTGCATCTATTAAAGCCCCAGTTCTCCTTCTTAGATTTTTCACTATTAGTAGAGGTGAATAGGGTTAATTCGCCACACAGAATAGGGTTAATTCGCCACACATGTTCATATTTGATGCAGCCAATTCAGAGGAAGACCCTTTGGAAAAGTAAGTCATGTGACTCAGCATTCACTGAGAAAGCTTACAGCTGGCAGGAAAGTGGATGTTCCCCCAGCCACTTACCAGCTCTCATGCCTTACCACAGAGCCATCTCCTGACCCCTCCCACCTCTCTCCTTGGCAGCTGTCAGATTAACTCTTTGTGATCAGCACTGCAGCTCAGTAGAGATTGTAACCCTCCAAGTTTTTCCTTGACAACTTCATGTGGTGACGATGGGGAGAGTCTGGATTACAACAGAGATATCTCCAATAAAATTAAAATGTCATCTTAACACACACACACGCACACACAAAAAGGAAAAAAAAAAAAAGAAAGAAAAAAAAGGAACTAGAGGTCTCAACCAATCAGCTAATTTCAATATATTTACTGCATTAAGTACAGGAGTGCAACACTAATGACAATTTACTATTGCATGGATTAGAAAATGGGAGTAAACTAGGCACCTACATACACTCAGTTCAGGATTCAATCCCCTGGGAGACATTTTGGGGCCAAAGGCAGTACAGACATATTGCTAGCCTTTAACCCTCTGATACCCAAATATAGAAAAAAAATTCAATTTTTTTTTAACCTTTCACATGTTATAGGAGGCTTGTGATGTCTAAATCAGTGTTTTGTTTTTCTTGACATTTTAGTAACTTTTAGGGAGGATGTTGTAAAATTGCAACGCAGGGCTTGTAGGGTAGCAGAATTTCAATAGTATCACTCACATTCTGAACACATGTAAGGAACAATTCAAAGTTTATTTGTACTTTACAGCTTATAAAGACCCACATAAGTGTATGTATATACCTAATTACAATAGTAATAAAGGAAAAAGTAAGGTTTATTATCAATTTAATACAAAAAAATGAGTATCATGTTAAAAAAAAACACTGGATCCAGACAATATGTGCAAATCATACTTGTTTTATTTGTTGATTGATTCAATTATGGTAGTTCCAAAAGCAGTTATTTTGCTCTGAAAAGCAGAGGTGAACATTGCACTTTCTGCAAAGTGTGCTGGTGTAGCCTTTAGCCCAGTGTTGGCACCGTCCTCTATCCGCTTTCAGTGGTAAATGTCCAATCGTGTCCTTGCAAACTTCCTTTGGAAGGTGTGCATTTGACTTTTTGGCAGCCTTGGCAGCTGAGCTGAAGAACCTCCATCATCTGTATACTGCTTCTTTTGGGAAGTCAATGTGCCCCCCCCCCCGGGTGAAACTGGGCTTGCAGATTCGCGCCCTCGCTTTGACACTAACCCAGCCGTCCCGATCAGGATAAGAGAGGATGCCAACTGGGCCTGAAACATTCTCCTGTTTAGCATCTCTTTCGTTGGGGTACCAAAATCTTTGCAGTCCCTTTTTTACAGGAGCCAAGCATTGATCACAGCTAGGATAATGGTGTGCCAGGGGTTGTAAAGGTACCAGCGGCAGGACTTCAGTGGAAACTTGTATTTTGCTGCCACAATGTAAGACCTCTCAACTTCAACAAATCTTTTAGCAGTTTTGTCCCAGCGATGAATATTCTTCACTGGTTGTGGTGGGCCAGCAAAGGATGACACAAGCGTAACCTGCCTGTTGTCGAACCATTTCACAGCACAAATGTTGTGATTTGACTCCACTCTGGCATCAAAGCTTCTTCTCCCCTTTTTCTTCAAGCTTTTCTCATCCTCAAGGTTACAGTTGAGAAGTCGTTCTTGTCTGGCTGTTCCTGTGTAATAAATTCCACAATCCAGCAGCCTAACTATTAATGGGATGCTGGTGAAAAAGTTGTCTGCATAGACCTTGTAGTTGTGACCATGTGGAAGCAAGTTTCGTCACAACATCCCCTGATAGTCCAAGTTCAGATCTTGCCCGTATTCCATCCACACTGCCTTGGTACATATCAAAATCACAAAGTATACCAGAGATTCCAGTCCTTGCCCACAGCTTGAACCCCCATGGGCTTGGCTTGCCACACATGTACTGTGTGATGCTGTTGAATTTCCCCCTGAAAGGGATCATCATTTAATGAACAGAGTTATGTTCTTCAGGGACCACCTTTAGGCATTTCTCTCTGAAAGCATTAAGCCATGGTCTGAGTTTCCAGAGTTTGTCACTTTTTTGTTCCATCTCAGACACGGTTAGATTGTTCACAAAATGTAATGATGTCAACAGAGACTGGAATCTGTTTCGTGACATTACATCAGAGACAGGACTGTATCTTATGTCTGCTTCCCAGTACATACGGACTCCAGGCATTTGGACAAGACCCATCTTCAGATACATGCCAATCATCTGCTCTATCTTCCTTGTGTTTATAGATGATCCTTTCTTTTGAAAACTGTACTGATTGGTGTTATCTGCTAGAGCGTTGATCATGTCTCCTGTCACCAACTTCTGAAAGTACTCCAGTGGTGTGGTGTGCAAAGGGAATAGACATCATTACTGACGTCCTGACCAGAAAAATCAGTACTGGGACTGATGAAATTCTTTTTCAGCCATCGATACCTGTCACGGGGCCCAGTCTTGGCATCAGGATGCTTTGCCTATGTTGGGATGATGTGAACATCAGAAGTTAGGTGGCTGTTGGGTAATTTATTTTCCTTGTCCACTTCACAGATATCTCCATACCACTCATTGGCCTCAATTCTCGAAGCTTATCTCCTGTCTTTAATAACTCTTCTAGAGTTATTACCATGGTGATAAGGCATGTAGTATTCAGGAAACATTTTACCTCAGGGAAACCTAAAGTTAACTCTTGTGTCTTTAAGTTAACTCTTTAATCCTTAAGATAACTCCAGAGTTAAAGACAGGCTGTTCATTAACTGCGTGTGAAAATAACTACAGAGGAGGTAAATTAACTACAGAAGAGGTAACGTAAGGGATGAAGAGATAAGATAACTCTCTCATGTGTGGAGGTAAGTTTTCTCTTGCCTTATCTCCAGCATGATCTTAGTGAATTGAGGCCTTTGTCACTTGAATCTGAGTCAAAGGACATTTCCAAGTCGCTGTCCCCATTCTGGATGGCCACAATTACATACTGCACATAATTTGGTCCTTCTTGGTATCAGACATTCTGAAAGTTAAAATAACAAATTAGTTTCCAAGCTAATTAACTACAAAGAAAATTAACTAATGATGCTAATAAAAAGATTCACATGTTCCTTAAAACGTCACACTTTCCATTCTTCAACTCTTTTCAGGTAGATCTAATGTTCAATTAGTCATGCAAACACTTTCACCCTCACCTTCCATAAAATGAACACCTTCTCAAGTTTACTGTGCAGACAAAATCTTGCTACCACTTTCACCCACTGTTGTAAAATTACAACATAGAAATAACCAGCTCTAAATCTCTCAATATCAGTATATTTAGGGCTGTGGAGTCGGAGTTGGAGTCGGAGTCAGGGCAATTTTGGGCACCCGGAGTTGGAGTCGTTTATTTCATAAACTGAGGAGTCGGAGTCGGATGATTTTTGTACAAAATCCACAGCCCTGTTAAGTATTAGAGTAAGGAGTCGAGGAGTCGGAGTCATTTTGGGTACCCGGAGTTGGAGTCGGAGTCGTGGTTTCATAAACTGAGGAGTCGCAGTTGGAGTCGGAAGATTTTTGTACCGACTCCACAGCCCTGAGTATATTCAATGATGTAATAAAATCAGCATGATCTACACATAATTATCACAGAAAAAAATATTTCAAGCTTTTTTACTTACTTGGGCCTTGATGTATCTCGTCCAAAACAACAAGATGATGTACTCCAAAGCAGGCAACAGGGTTGTAGGACTTTATGGCCAGATAAACAGACCTTTTTAAACATTCAACCATCCAATAGTGTTACAGAACTGAACAATAGGTCCTATTAGTAATGTACATGAGGTTTTAAAAAGAAGAAAAAAGGGAAGGGAAAGTTTATTTTTGTAGCCTTAAATGTGATGTTGTAATATTACAACACTGGGTCTCTGCACGTTAAGCTAGTTCTGTTGCTATGGAGAGGGGGAGATGGAACAGCTTCTGGTGGGAGGGGTAAGGTGGAGAACAATTAGGACTCACTTGGGCATCATTGTCGCTATAGATCTGGCACACTGGATGTTCGGGCTCAGGCGAAAATAGCTGAAAATAGGTGAAAATAGATCGTATCCGCTCTACTGCACAGGTGCGAGTACTTTGCGCCTACTTACCTCACTGGGTCCTGAGGTAAGTATCACCCAGAGGGTTTTTTTTTTCTTTAAGAGAAAAATGGAAACCAGTCATTTTTGATTCGATTAAAGAGACACTGAAGCCACATTAAAAACTTGTTTTTTACCTGTTATTTAGCTGACGGGATATGGCCAGTGCTAAAACGCCGCATTCTCGTGGCAGAACGAGCTTTTTATAACCCCCAAATCCTGGGGCAAAAATCCACGACTTTCAAAGTCATGGATTTTGCTGCCCGAGGAGGCAGAGCTTAGCGCTGTAGCTCTGCCTCCATTAACATCAATCCACCACTGATCGCCACCTCTCCCGTCCCTCTCAGTGAAGGATTGATGCGAGTAAAGGCAGAGCTACAGCAGAAAGCTCTGCCTCAACCAGGAAGCGCTGGAAGCGGGGATTTGGGGGTTATAAAACCCTCGGTCTGCTACATAATGCAGCACTTTAGCACTGGACATATCCCTTCAGCTAAATAACAGGTAAAATCAAGTTTTTAATGTGGCTTCAGTCTCTCTTTAATAATACTTATTACTGGGAACATTAGCACAATTCACAAATTTCCTCACTAATTTCTGCTGCCAGACTACAACGTTCAGCCTTTCTCTCTTCCAGTAAGTTGAGACACGAGAGATCTCGGGTGGTCCAGATGGCCAATGTGCTCTCATACATAATATTTATATTCTAGCGCTCTAACAGCTGAAAAGCTTGTCACTTCTCTCTCCTGTAGTGAAATGTATACACAATGTGCTGAACCTCATTAACATCCCACTGCTTATATTCCTCCAGTCTCCTTCTTTTTCCTAGTTTAAGTGGATTTAGGCGGTTAAAAGAAATATATAAACCGTGTGTAAAGGCCCATACACACGTCGGATTTTTCCGAACGACGGGCCATTTGAACGTCCCGTCGTTCAGTCGTCCGCACGCCAAATCGGGCGTGTGTACAGACTGTCGTTCAGGTGATAAGACTGGTCTTGAGCGATCCGCGGGGCGGATCGCTCAAAATTAGTCTTATGACCCGAAACGATAGTCTGTACACACGCCCGATTTGGCGTGCGGACGACTGAACGACGGGACGTTCAAACGGCCCGCCGTTTGGAAAAATCCGACGTCTGTATGGGCCTTAAAGCCAATGGGTACCGTTTAAAAAAAGAAAAAGTCAGATACTCACCTAAGGAAAGGGAAGGCTCGGTCCTAATGAGGTGCCCTCGGTGCTGCGCTGGCTCCCCCGTTCGCGTCCGCCGTCGCAGGGACTTCGGAGGTCTTCGGGAGCACTCGGGCTTCCGAAGACAGGCAGCTCTATACTACGTACGCGCGAGCGCGTCATAGAGGGTGCTCGCGCAAGCGTAGTATGGAGCGGCCGCGTCATCGGGAGCCCGAGTGCTCCCAAAGGCTTCCTGAAAGCTCCCTTCGGCATGCGGAAGTGGCAGTATTTGACCGAACTGGTCGAATACTGCCACGGGGGATCCTGCGCGGGACCGGGCTCCGGGAGAGGAGAGGGAAGGCTCATTAGGACCGAGCCTTCCCTCTCCTTAGGTGAGTATCTGACTTTTTCTTTTTTTTAACGGTAAACATTCACTTTAAGGCTGCATCGAATGAAGTTCCGGGACTATCCAGCCCAAAGCTGAAGTGGTGGCAACAACACTGTCCCTTACCTTATTCCATCCTCCGCAGAGGACTCTTATAATGGCACAGCTATGCAATCTCATACGCTATTCTCAAAACCATTTTGGACACCATTCACGCGGCGGCACAATTTTATTGTTAAAATAGGTTAGAGGCAGGGGTGTCAAACTCACGTAAGGGTCCCAAATCTGAAACTAAGCCTAAGTGGGCCATTGGGTTAAAGGGGCACTACAGCGAAAAATTGTAAAATTTAAAATATGTGCAAACAGACAAATAAGCTGTCACTTACAGTAGGTAATAGAAATCTGACAGAAGTAACGGGTTTTGGACAAGTCCATCTCTTCATAGGGGATTCTCAGCAAGGCTTTTATGCTTTATAAAGATATTCCCTACAAAGGATTAAAATGATGCTGACCATCCTCCCTGCTCGCTACACAGTTTTTTGGCAGTTGGACAGAGCAACTGCCATTCAATAAGTGCTTTTGAAAATAAATCTCTGAGAATCCCCCATGAAGAGATGGACTAGTCCAAAACCTGTCACTTCTGTCAGATTTCTACTACCTACTGTAAGTGACAGCAACATAGGAGAAAAGTAATTTATGGTTCATTTTACTCTGGAAAAAAAACATACTTATTTGTATACGTTTGCACATATTTAAAATTTTACAATTTTTCGTCGTAGTGCCCCTTTAAACATTTTTTGATCACTCTGAAACTAAGTGGCGTAACTATAGAAACCCACTCATCCCCCTTCTGCAGATTAGTGCAGTGGAGCAGTTTAAAATATACCTGCTCCAGTATGGTTCGGGTCTCCTCTGATCTCTGACAGCCACACCCTTTATGTTGCATATCCCAAGCTCCTGATACATGTCACGTGATCGGAAGGAGAAGGTAGGGAAGTACAGAGCATGTGGCTGTCAGGAAGAACAGAAGAGACAAGAAGCAATGCGGGAGCAGGTAAATATTACCTTGCTCCACTGCGCTACTCTGCTATGTGGGGAGATGGTGTCGGGGGGGTTCTGTGTTTCACCAGCCTCAGGATTCGAGGAAGGGCCCTATGCTAATTCCACTCAAACAACTAGAAACACTGTCCCTGGTGTTCTCCTCTGGATGGGATACGACACAAATTCAACCCAGAAATCTCAGATCTCTGTTGGAGATGTGGGGAATCCGAAAGCACCAATATACACATGTGGTGGGGAGTGCAGATTTATCCGGTCCTTCTGGAACCCAACATTCCGATTATACTCTGAGGTGGTTGGTGTTACCAAATCACTTAACCCACAAATAGTGCTTCTGTCCAACATGCCAAGTTCTAGATCACAAGCTAGAAAAAAATCATTCTTGAGACATGTTCTAGTGGCCTCTAGACAAACCATAGCCAGACACCGGAAGTCTACAATCACGCCACAATTACCTAAACTAAGCAAATCTATCAACCATCTAATACAATTGAAGGAACTGGTACATTCATATGAAATAGGACGGAAAAAATCACCTCACTCTGAGCATGTTGGATAGATGTCAGATTCCTCAGACATAACAAAACGTTGTTTAGGTGATACTTTTTATGACGAACTGTACAAGATTTCTTTGCAAGCTTTCCAACATGGTTCTGATCCAGTTCTGAAACATGCCTGAAGAGTACAGTACAGTTAGTCGTTAAAGACTAAAGCGCGGCTGTGATTTATGAGGGCATAGCAGAGCGCAGGGGGAACTTAGCGGGGATTGAGATAGCAACAGGGGCTGGGCAGTATAGGCAGACCCAGCCTCTGTGCGCAGATATCATTGTTAGAAGCCCACCTTGGGTTCTCTTTAACCTCCTTGGCGGTAACCCCGAACGTAGTTCAGGGTAAACCGCGCAGGAGGTTTTCTCCGGCCCTGCTCGGCCGATTTGTTTAATTTTTTTTTTTTGCTGCACGCAGCTAGCACTTTGCTAGCTGCGTCAGCACACCGATGGCCGCCGCCCCGCGCTCGATCGCCGCTATCCGTCGTGCCGGGCGGTCCCCCCCTCCAGACCCCGTGTGCTGCCTGGCCAATCAGTGCCAGGCAGCGCTGAGGAGTGGGTCGGGACTCCCAATGACGGCCCGACGTCGGTGACGTCATCCCGCCCCGTCGCCATGGTGACGGGGGAAGCCCTCCAGGAAATCCCGTTCTTTGAACGAGATTTCCTGATCGGAGATCGCCGAAGGCGATCGGAGCAGGCGGGGGGATGCCGCTGAGCAGCGGCTATCATGTAGCGAGCCCTGGGCTCGCTACATGATTTAAGAAAAAAAAAAAAAAAAAAAAACTGCTGCGCTGCCTCCTGGCGGAATTTTATAGACCGCCAGGAGGGTTAAAAGTATCACCGAAACAAGTTTTGTTGTTAAGTCTTCAGATTCTCTCCATGGCTACACACAACTGGCTTCAACAAGAGATTCCTTAGCTGACCAAACAACACTTGACTCCCTAGAAAGCCAATCATGTGATTGCTGGTATAGAGTCAATATATTTCCTGAATGTCTTGGTTCACTAGGCCAATATCATCGCTTTAATCTTTATCTAACTGCCAATGAGGAAGCCCAACTTCAAGGAACCCCCTCAAAGTTTGTGGAAAAGCATAATTAATTTCGTTGTTAATTGTAAGCATTCGTAATTGCGCATTAATTTACGCATAGTTTACGCTATTGCTACCAAAACTGCAACATGTGTTAAGGAGAATAGTAGGTACTAGTTAAAAAAATTATTGTTAAAAAAGACCTAGTAGTTTGAGAAAATCGATTTTAAATATACACAGAAAAATGGTTTTTAAAACTGTCATTTTTCTGAGTTTTAAAACCATTTTGCCTTGCAATTTTAAGATTGATTTTCTCAAAAACTACAATGTCTTTTTGAAACATTATTTTCTTGACTTGTACCCACTATTCACCTTAACTTATGTAGCAATTTTGGTAGCAAATAGCATGTATGGGAGCTTTGCTATTTACCGCCAAAGTCGGCATGAAATTGTAATTCCGAATGATTATATAAAGTCAATTGAATTTATACATGGTAATTACGTATATAATTGCGAAAATTTATGCGTACTTTTGCGTAATCGTAATTATCTGATTACGATCATCACTACTCCGTGTCCAACCCAGGGCTGGCTCAAACGCTGCATGGGTTCTGATATGTGTACGGCTGAGAGCGGATGTGTGAGTGGGTGGCTGGGCCAACACCACACACACACTCTCTCTCTCTTTCTCTCTCTCTCTCTCTCTCTCTCTCTCTCTCTCTCTTTCTCAGACATACACGTACAGCAATAAACCGCAGGGATACCAGAGGGTAGAAAGGCATATATGAGGAGGAGGTGGGCAAAGCAAAGAGTAGTGCATATTTAACTAACTACCTGGAGACCGCTCCGCGCCCATGGGCGTGGCCACGGCGGCAGCCCTAGGACCACCTAACGCCGATTGGCATCAAGTCCTGGAGCTGCATTTTGCAGGAGGAGATCAAGCGCAGGCTGCGCGCGCATCTCCTGCTGGGGGGCAAAGCTCCCCCCCCCCTCTCCAGTCTCCGAGCAGCTATTGCCGCTTGGGAGACTGTGACGGCGTGATCGCCGTCTATTTACATAGTACAGCGCGGCGATCAGCAGCAGCGCTGACCTGGGGACAGCCATGTAACACGGCTGTAGCGATCGGCTCTCATAGGCAGAAGCCTATGACAGCCGATCGCGTGATTGGCCGGCTGGGGGGGGGGGGGGGGAATGAAAAATAAAGAAATAATTAAATAAAAACGGTCAAAAACTGTTGAAAAAAAAAATATTTATAAAAAAAAAAAAAAACAACAACTTGGGGGCGATCAGACCCCACCAACAGAGAGCTGTGTTGGTGGGGGGAAAAGGAGGGGGGGGAATCAATTGTGTGCTGTGTTGTACGGCCCTGCAGCTTGGCCTTAAAGCTGCAGTGGCCATTTTACAGAAAATGTGCCTGGTCTTTAGGGGGGTTTACCACTGTGATCCTCAAGTGGTTAAAGGGCGTGCCAGCACACACACATTCACAGCAGCTCTGTGCTCCGGGTCAGGTAGAAGCTAAATTGAATTAAAAAAGGACAGCTAATGTGTGTATGGGGAGCTGTGCGGGTCCTTACTGCACCTCCAGTACCCCAGCGTCTCCCTCTGTTTTTCGGTAATAATCAAATGACTCCTCTTTCGGGTTGGCGCAGTCAGAGACCTCCAACCTGGACACATTGCGCTGTGCATGCGCAGTATATCTGCTAGGGTGCCTTGCGACCATGTGAACGCGTTGATGTCATACGGCGTCCTTTTTGAATATAATTTACCGCTAAGGTATCCTTTAAAGGGATACTGTACGGGGGTCGGGGGAAAATGAGTTGAACTTACCCGGGGCTTCTAATGGTCCCCCGCAGACATCCTGTGCCCGCGCAGCCACTCACCGATGCTCCGGCCCCGCCTCCAGTTCACTTCTGGAATTTCAGACTTTAAAGTCAGAAAACCACTGCGCCTGCGTTGCAGTGTCCTCGCTCCCGCTGATGTAACCAGGAGCGTACTGCGCAGGCCCAGTATGGTCTGTGCTTTGCGCAGTAAGCTCCTGGTGCCATCAGCAGGAGCGAGGACACGGCAACGCAGGCGCAGTGGTTTTCTGACTTTAAAGTCTGAAACTCCAGAAGTGAACTGGAGGCGGGGCCGGAGCATCGGTGAGTGGCTGCGTGGGCACAGGATGTCTGCGGGGGACCAATAGAAGCCATGGGTAAGTTCAACTCATTTTCCCCCGACCCCCCTACAGTATCCCTTTAAGTTACAAAATGAGTCATATCAATAAGGACATCAATCTGCACAGTGATACCTAAATATTCATGTATGTCATTGTGCTGTGCATACATGCCATGTTTTGGAGTGTTAAAATAAGTGATTGTACTACTGTTACGTACTACTGTTACTCAATAAAACATGTACTTCAAAAAAAAAAAAAAAAAAAAAAAACATGGAAATTTCGCATTATGATTTTGCATTGCAATTTGTGTATTTTAATGCAAAATTACGATTAAGTGAAATTCAAGCTCAACACTAGCCTGGATGGCATCATCCTGATGTTCCGTCTGCAAGGGGTCAGGCGGAGACTGAATCTCTCTGAGAAGCCAGCAGCCTGTAGCACAGCCAGTCAGCTGGGCAGCAGGAAGTAGTCAGCATCTAAGCCCCTAATAGGTAGTTAAAAGCCCCTAAAAGTAGGTACTTCAGAAGCAATTTCTCTGACAACAGCTCATCAATAAGCTTCTACGGCGATTGACATAAGCTCTGCAGCCAACTCTGTACAGGGCTAGTAGAATATTGGTGCCTGGAGTAGCGCTTTTAAAGAGGAACTTAACCAAGAACTGAACTTCATCCCAATCAGTAGCTGATACCCCCTTTCCCATGACACATCTTTACCTTTTCTCAAACGGATCATCGGGGGGGGGGGGAGGGGGGGTCTGTATGGCTGATATTGTGTTGAAACCCCTCCCACAGTGTGATGTCATGACCCTGGTCCTGACAGTTTACTGTCTGTGAATCTTGTTGCCTTGTGGGATATAATAGCCGTTTCCAACTACCAAGCAACCACTATCTCCCTCTGTGCATATGTACAGTATGTCTATTAATAAAAAAAACATTTAGACTATCGCAAAGTTGGTGGCTGTGGTTATAAATGATGGAATTTGTTGCTGTTTTTTTCTTGTCTGCCAGTAGTAAAGATGATGACTTGCAAGCTCATTGTGGATCAAACAACATGAACAAATGACCAGGGCTGTGGAGTCGGTCCAAAAATCCACCGACTCCGACTCCTCAGTTTAGGATTCCACCGACTCCGACTCCACGACTCCGACTCCTCTAATTTGCATATTACAATTTTGTTGATTAAAAGTATGTAACATGAAATTCGTCTCTTAACTGCCAACGCTTAGGAATTTTACAAGACAACTGAAGTGAGAAAGATATGTAGACTACTATATTTATTCCCTTTAGACTAAAACTAGTCCTTGGTAAGAGTACTTGTAGAAGGTACAAACCGGAACAAAGAACATCTATCAGGTCCTAGGCAATGTAAGTGTGGGTACATGTAAGAATGATGTGCAGGTACTCTGCAGGGGAATGAGGAGATTGTAAACAGACCAACACCTCTGTGTTCAATGTGCACAGCATTCTCAGTGGATTCCTTGCAGCTCTGTGGGGAGTGCATATGTAGAGTATAGTACTACTGTGTAACAAAGTAAACCTGAGACAGATGAAATTAAAGTTTTATACATACCTGGGGCTTCCTCCAGCCGCCTTCAGGATAATCAGTCCCTCGTTGTCCTCCTCCACCACCTGGATCTTCTGCTATGAGTCCAGGTACTTGAGCCAGTCAGGCGTAGTGCGCATGCACACACTCCGCCGCCAGGAGCATACTACACCTGTGCAGCACTATTGCGCAGGCGCAGAATGTTCCTGGCTGTGGGAGCAGCATGCGGCCGGACTGCGCTGACAGGCTGAATTACCAGGACTCATAGCAGAAGATCCGGGTGGTGGAGGACAGCGAGGGACTGATTAGCCTGATGGGGGCTGGAGGAAGCCCCAGGTATGTATAAAACTGTAACGATTGTGGAATCGTCTCCGTGGTCAGCGCACCAGACGTGCGCTGAGGCGGCGGATTTCCTCCACAAGCGTATTATTGCGGACACCTAGGCTAGGTGCTATGCACCCGCAGAGGGAAATTCCTGTCGGCAGGTGGAGCTGTGGAGTGCAGAGGAACAGCTCCTCTGCCCTACCACACACGCCAGACAGGAATTGTACGAAGGGAAGAAACACAATCGCAAGAGAAGCGATTGAGAGTGAGCACAGAGACAGATTGTGTGTGTGTGCATAAAATTAGTCGCCAACCCGCGACTGTGCACACACCACAGCAGATAAGAAGCAGGAACGCAATCGCGAGAGGTGCGATCGCCAGACGTGACACAAGGTTACAGCAAGGCGGAGCACGAGAGTATCAAAGGCACAGCAAATAATACAATAAGGAGATACGGAAAATAACAAACGCTAGCTAACCGCGAACACCGCACTCATTCGCAACAGTGCACGCGGTTATGCGCGGTCTCCACGTGATAAGCACAATAGAGACAAGCACGCCTAACTAACCATTAACAGACAAACATGAAACAGAGGACACGAGCGCTTGCTTAACGGTTACCTCACCGAGCCTCCAGCAAGCGCAGCAGACAAGACAGGCACACGAAAACAGGGACAAGCGACAGAAGGATCCCCAGCGCTAGCGAAAAGTGGCTAGCGCGATCCCAGAAGACAGAACAGAAGGATCCCCAGCGCTAGCGAAAAGTGGCTAGCGCGATCCCAGGAGACAGAACAGAAGGATCCCCAGCACTAGCGCTAGGGCGAGTGCGATCCAAACACACGGCAGACAGAACAGATGAGGTAGGCAGAAACAACCGCTGTTCCAACCTACACTCCAGACTCAATCAGAAGGATCCACAGCCGCTAACGCTAGGGCTTGTGCGATCCAAACACAAGACAGACGGAACAGGCAAAACAGATAATACAACCTGACTGGACTAGAAGGGGAGCCTAAAGCAACCCCCAGGAATTAACTATACTAGATAGCAATGGCTGACACTCCAGCAGTGTCCATCAAGAACAGACCATGGAAGGGAAATGTCCAGCCAAGCATTCTGGGAGCAGAATGCTTTTATAGTGCCAGTCATCAAAAGAAGGCAGGTAACGGATTTGCATGACTAATAAATGCAAATCCCTCCACAACACAAGCTGCACAACTGACAGAAGGTCTCCTTTCCAGAGTCCTGCAGCAAGCAAACCTAAACAATGGTCAAAAGGCTGCCTGCCTGCGCAGGCAGCTGAGCGGATTCTCACAAAAACTTTACTTTTCATCCGTCTCAGTTACCCTTTACTTTGTAGTCACCAAACCAAATTTTAATAACATATCAAATTATTTGATTTCATCAGCAAAGGGAGTGCATACATTTGCATAAATCAGCATCAATGCGGAATTATTTCCATCTCGTTGACCATCTCTATTAGTGACACAGCTACACATCAGGCTTTATTCTTACAGCATAGATGTTATTTAGTATATATGAGATTCCTGTGTACACATCATATATACAGTCACAATCAGATATGTATATCTGACCTTAAAAATACGGGGACTGCTTTATTGAAGCAGCACAAGTAACTAATTTTGATTGGTTTATTTCATTTTTGTGGACAAAGCACAGCTATTACTGTATATATACATTATTTTTAATGACTATTATCTGAGAAATAGAACATTTTATCATATTTTCTATTTTAATTACAGTTACAAATTCATTAGGAGTCGGAGTCGGTGCATTTTTTCCCGACTCCGACTCCGACTCCAGGCACCCAAAATTGCCCGACTCCACGACTCCGACTCCACGACTCCGACTCCACAGCCCTGCAAATGACATGGCGAATATCAATCATTTCATGATCTCTCTCCTATTTTCTAACTTCTCACTTTGCAATGTATTGATTTATTTTTTCCCCTATTTTACTGAGGTTCCTCTTTAAAAACACTAACTGATTTTTTTAACTAAATTTAGCATTAGCTTCATTAACTTTCCACGTCATCTACCAGCCTCTCAAACTAGCACTAGTCTCTAACAAGCCGCGTTTTCCAATACATTTGCCAGGGCCGGGGTCTGTTATTACACAAATACTTCAGAATAATTAATACTGCTAATATGTCATCATCCTATTAAAGTAAAAATATATTTTTCCTATTCATTAAAATTAATGGGAGGGTGAAGATTGATCTTGGCTTGCTGTTACTGCGGAGCTGAACCCAGAACCCAGCGGCCTCTAGATCTCAGGCTTGGCACCGACCGGCCGCTTTCCGTGCTTGAAATGAATCTGAATATTGAAGTATACATCCCCCGCACACTGCGGTGTTCCCTAGGGAGTACACATCTGGTGTTTATTAGCATGAGGTTGTTTATGGAGCATGGCAAGGGCAACATTTGTAATGGGGGGGACCTCTCTGTCAAGCTCTTCATTGGCTGCCAATTAACCAGAGAGAGGATCCAGTTAAAATTCTTAACTCTAACCTACAAAGCTCTCCTCAATCTTTCTCTTGTGTACATCTCCTCACTAGTGTCCAGATAACAACTCAACATCAATCTCAGATCTGCACATAACCTTCTTCTGCCCTCCTCTACAATCACCTCCTCACATTCATGTATACAAGATTTCTCACAAGCCTCACCCCTCTTCTGGAATCCCTTTCCAAAACACCTTTTTCACTCTCCAACCTTTTAAAGGAGTACTGTAGGGCAGTTGGGGAAAATGAGTTGAACTTACCCGGGACTTCTAATGGTCCGCCACCATTAGAAGCCCCGGGTAAGTTCAACTCATTTTCCCCTGACCCCCCCTACAGTATTTCTAAATCCAGTAAGGAAAAAAGTGCCCCCGGAAGAGTACTTACTTTAAGAGGGGGAAGCATATGGATCCTAATGAGGCTTCCCCTGACCTCTTCAACCTCATGGCTGACAGAGGCTGCCCAAGAAGGGCCAAAGAGGTATTCGACCAAACAGGTAAAAGACCTTTACCTGGACTCTGTGGTGGAATGAGGAGAAGAAGAGAGGACCGGAAAGACTCAAAGGTATCTAGAGACATCCCCCTACATAGGTGATTTTCTAACTCTAACTTTCTTCAACTCGATTTGGTATTGCTTTAAGTATTTTAAATGAAATCCATAAACCGGGTGACAACTGTTGGGCATTGGGAGGACCTGAAGGAAAAGTTTGAGGACCACAAATGGTTTCATCTGCAACAATATCTGAGTTTATTTTGTAGTCCCTTACACACTCCAATGAGTTCTGGGTCACCATGAGCTTGCTGGTTAGTCTGCACCTATTTGTAATCTGAAATATCACGATTTTCAAATAAAAATTATTAATAGATGGTACCTAACCTGTGACCATAACATATTCCAAAAAACAGGCCACATTTCCCAGCAGTGTTGGGAGATGTAAACAATCTGCAGATCCATATCAACAGACATGGAAGACATGAGAAATTAAAATTCTACTGGACTTAGCTGGAGCAATTCCTCCTGATCCTTTGCCCACGGGTCAACATTACTAACACAATAGCCTTTTGTGGGATAACAGTTGAGGCAATAGCACACACCATTTAGCGAACACTGATAAACATAGCAATAATGGTAGCCAAAAAAATTATAACATACAAGCGGAAGACCAAGATCCTGCCAGTATTTGATGATTGGTTAAAAGCCATGTCTGAGTTCTTTAGAAACTAGTACTCTTCCTATGGTGCCAATAAAGAAAGGGATGACATAGACGTACAAGGAACAGGCACAAGTCAAAAAGGACTGATTTTCTAAAGGCGGCCACTAACAATCTAATTTCAAGCGAAAAATCATTAGAGCGATCAGATAATTCTGATCAGAAGTGAAAGATCATAATACATCGTTCACTACACCATCAATGAACCAATCTTTCCTTTCTGACTATCACAACCAGGGTTGCTCGTAAACCACGCCAGTGCAAATCTACGCATCGTAGTCCGCAACTACGTATCGTAATTCACAGACAAAGTTTAATAACATCGCGTACGTATTTCTGCATAGTCGTAATAGCGCTATTCGAAGCTTCGCCCGCTACGCGTAGTTGATGTATGTATTGCGAAGTCAAGTACACGTGTGGTAACTGCGGCTATATGGATCATTGCGCATGCGCAGAAATATTATTTTATATTAAAAACCAAGCGCTCAGCAGGTCTGAGTTATGACAGTAATGCAGCATCCAACAATTAACCATCACTTACTAATAACATTTAGTTATTTTAGTTACCAAAGCCCCTGATGAGTCATTTATGACGAAACTAGTTGGGCGGAGCCTAACCAAGGAGAGAGACGCTGAACCTCGAGGATAGTTTTGATATGCGCATATTTTATTTGGAGATTGTAAGTGCAATTTTTAAACCTTTTTTACCGGAATAAACAGTGTTACACTATTGGAGTGTCTGTCTGAGTTTAAAGGTGCTGAGACACTGGAGGGACGTGCTTCAGGAGGAAATTCGATATTGTCATGAGCGCTGGTGCTGGTCTTGACTGGTCAGCCATATGATCTGGTAAGGGGCCAGCGTTGCTTGCACAGGCCGTTTTCAGGTGCTGGATCACACTGGTGGAGGTTTGTGTGTGTAGCACGCGGTGGTGTGTATATGCAACCGACATACTACGCTATAGAGGTTTCTTTTTTCTCCCTGCATGTACGGCGGTGAAACCTCTGAGGACACAGGAAGACTATTACTGACTGGGCCACATACGCTAGATGCCAACTGTTGCGATTGGCGTTTTTATCTGGTGAGCATAATCGTTGTTGCATTAAGGATTCCCCTCACTGACGAGAGTACTGTTAGCCCTTGTCCCTGATGTATACGGGACTTTAGGTGTAGAAGTATAAGGACTGACAATTAAGTTGAGAGGATTGTATTGAGGACATTTACCTGGGAAACAGATTCTGGGCTTGAGCACTGGGACTTTTATTTATCATCTTGTAGCATGAAGAACATATGTATTGTGCACTGTTTCTATGTTTTTATTGATTTTAGTGATTGTTATTACTTATTTCATGTTAAGGGGAGCTTGCATATTAGGATTATCTGAGCTAGAGGAGTAACTAAATGTTATTAGTAAGTGATGGTTAATTGTTGGATGCTGCATTACTGTCATAACTCAGACCTGCTGAGCGCTTGGTTTTTAATATAAAATCATTGTAAAGGGACACACATCTCTACCACCTAGAGCGCACCAGGAAATCAATAGTTTCAGATATTGGGGTGTTGTGGAGAGGAGCGCACCTTAATATTTTTTCTTTTAGAGCAGAAATATCATTGCCCTTCTATACGTATACAACTCCGCATTGGAGGGTGGAATGTACGCATATATTAGTCACCCA
Organism: Hyperolius riggenbachi; assembly: GCF_040937935.1. Taxonomy (NCBI): domain Eukaryota; kingdom Metazoa; phylum Chordata; class Amphibia; order Anura; family Hyperoliidae; genus Hyperolius; species Hyperolius riggenbachi. The sequence continues at coordinate 56,579,945 of NC_090649.1, read as the reverse complement.
TGCGCATCATTAGCGGATTATTGCAGACATTTTTCCGCATAAGGGCATAAGCGTCCGCATGCACTACGCTTCGCACTACGCGAAGCTTCCGTATTCCGTATTCCGTATTTTAACGCGTAGTCTACGAAATGCAAACGTAGCGAAGTTTCTGATTTCGAAACCGTAGTTTGCGAAGCGTAATTACGTAGAACTATGCGTAGTTCCAGCGTAGCGAAGTTGGCTGACTACGACCATCCCTGATCACAACCGACAAGAAAATCCAAATTTTAGTTTGATGAAAATCCAATCTGACTGTTTTCATAATCATAGAAGCCGGATAGACAAGCACCCAAATGGGGACAGAGGTGTGCTTGAGTGGCTAGACCCAATAGCCCTCAGTGAGTCAAACGAAGTCCAACACGAAGACTCCGCAGCACCACGTCAGTGACGTATAGCTCTTATTGTTAAAATGACAGAGATATCCAATTATACATCACTGACGTGGTGCTGTGGATTCCTCGTGTTCTTTTCATAATCATTCACAATCGATTGTGCACATCAACGGAAATGATTTACAACCAATCCAATTACATCCAATTAGAATTATCTGATCGCTCAAATGATTTTTTTTTGCTAGAAATTGGACCATTAGTGGCCACCTTTAGAGTAATCATCTTGACTGATGTAGCTGTTTTTCTCTTCCACCTTTTTTTTTTTCTTTGTTTTCTTTATTGTACTGCACTCACGTCATTACTAACATCATTTTTTTTTATTTTTTTTTTTTATTTTTTTTTTAATAAAAAATGTATGTGGGTAATTTTTGGTGTGGGAGGGAAACTGCTTATTTTACATGTAAAATAAGCAAATTCTTTAATTAAAAATGTATGTGGGTGCAGTTTACTATTTGGCCACAAGATGGCCACAGTGAGAAAAGTCCTGGATGCGAACGATCTCGCATCCAGGAACCAAAATTCAGAGGAGTTGTTTCCTGGGGGGCAGAAATACCACGCTCTCTGGATAGAAAGCGTCGGTATTTCTGCGGGGAAGTTAGATCGGTGAATGGCAATTATATTCCCATTCACTGATCGGGGGGCTAGCGGACTTAACTAATGTACAAAAGCAAAAAAAGGACAACCCAGCATGCCCTGCAATTTCCTTTTTGCGGAAACGTACCAAATAAGAGTCAGGTAAACTGGGGAATGCTCATTTATAAACAAGAAAAGTAATAGAGATTTTAACTTTTGGATTGCCTGATTAGCATCCTTATTACTTGTTTACCAGATAAAAATAAAGAATTGATTTCTGATTTTTATGCCCGACAGTTACACTTTAATCAGGGCTGTCAGCTGTGTCTGAACTATGCCGAGGTGTGCCTAGGTTCTGTGCTAATATGTAAGCACTGGAGGTTAACCCTTTCTGTGCTCTCAATAATTCCATGAAGCACACAGGAAAGCATCTGAGAGGACAGACATATTAAGCACTGAATAAAACAGTGACCTTAGTCAGGATAGTTACAATGCCTTCTGCTGAGAGCTGGTTTACCAAGGTCGGGGGATAGCAGACAGCCTAAGTAGTACAGTAAACCCAGACTGGACAGTCTCTGCTATCAGGCGACCGATGGATTTTGAGCAACGACTGGGTTATATCAGTTACCTGCATCCCCCACAGGTCCATTGAATTTATTAGAAAGTGAAATAATCTTCCCTTGGCCCTGAACTGTGCTAGGGCCGTTACTGTATATTGAGGGACAGTCACAGATTGGATTCAATATTACTTGTAAAAGGTTGTGATAAAAACTTAATCACTATATGAAATACATAACAAAAATACCAAGCAAATTCACCAGTGTGCACAGACTAGCCGCATATAGCGCCCTGCACAGAAGGGCCGGTTCTGTGGTTTCAGCACTTGAGCAGTGTGACAGCGATAAGCGCTGGCAGACAAGCAGCCACTTGTAACCCTCTTCAATGGCAGCGCTTCAACTCCGCCAAGACACTCTCACACTTGTGAGCCATTTAACACATTATCACCTGGGTGCTTCTGACACCATCCAGCCAGCGAGTACAGAGAGAGAGAGAGAGAGAGAGAGAGAGAGAACACAGAGAGAGAGTAAGAGAGAGAGAAAAAGAGAGAGAGAGAGGGAGGGAGGGGGAGAGAGAGAGACGAGAGAGAGAGAGAGAGAGAGAGAGAGGGAGGGAGGGGGAGAGAGAGAGAGAGAGAGAACGAGGACAGAGAGAGAGAGAGAGAGAGAGAGAGAGAGAGAGGGGGAGAGAGAGAGAGAGAGAGAGAGAGAGGGAGAGAGAGAGAGAGAGAGAGAGAGAGAGAGAGGAGAGAGAGAGAGAGACTGGCCACAAAACTCACCATTATTCAGATATTAAATCCATTCTGCATACTGTGCAATGCCTTATAAACTACAATATTATTATTGTTATTCAGAGCACACACCTGCAACACCATAGAAAGTACTTAAATTGCTACTACTAAAATACTAACATTGCTTATTGTTTACAAAATTAATTCATAGATTGAATTAGAGGCGGAAGTGGCAGAGCTAAATAAGCATCTCGCAACACTGAGACGCATACACAACATGGAGATGAGCTTGGATCTCACGATCCAGACACTGGATGGAACCGGTGAAGATGAGGTGGGTGGGGTAAAGCCGGAGAAGGAAGCAGAGGTAGCCGCTAGTTGGGTCACAGTTAGAAGGGGTAGGGGAAAAAGTGGCAGGGAGGCTAGTCCCGAGTTTTCCCTCACTAATAAGTATGCTTGTTTGCGTAATATTGAGGAGGATGATTCAGGAGTAGCAATGCTGCAGCAGGATGTGCTCCTTAGCAACCAAGGGGCAGACTGCTGTAACGAGAAAGGGAATAGGAGTGCAGCTAAGGCTAGACAGGTACTGGTGGTAGGGGATTCAATTATTAGGCGCACAGATAGGGTAATCTGTCGAAGAAACCGTGAATGCCGTACAGTCTGTTGCCTCCCGGGTGCTCGGGTTCGGCATGTAGCGGAAAGAATTCACAGATTACTGGGTGGGGCTGGGGAAGACCCGGCTGTCATGGTACACATTGGCACCAATGACAAAGTTAGTGGGAGATGGAAGGTCCTCAAAAATGATTTTCAGGTACTTGGAGATAAACTTAAAGCAAGGACCTCCAAGGTGGTGTTCTCTGAAATACTGCCAGTGCCACGTGCTACATCTGAGAGACAGAGGGAGCTTAGGGAGTTAAATAAGTGGCTGAGAAATTGGTGTAGGAAGGAAGGGTTTGGGTTTCGGGAGAACTGGGCAGACTTTGCAGTCGGCTACAGGTTCTACAGCAGGGATGGGCTGCACCTTAATGGGGAGGGTGCAGCTGCATTGGGGGAGAAGATGGCTAAACGGTTGGAGGAGATTTTAAACTAGGATCTGGGGGGAGGCGGGAGGATAAAGTCTCAATATGTAGACAAGATAAGGTAAAAAGACAGTGGGAGCCTAAAATTATGGGGGGTGGAGAGGGGGGTGGGGACAGTGTAAAGATTAAGGAGGTTGGTAAAACTTCAAGTAGCCTATTTCATGTAAACAAAATTGGTAAACGTGGTGGTAAAAATATAAAGTGCATGGTAACCAATGCTCGGAGCCTTGCAAATAAAATAGATGAACTAGAGTTCATTCTGAATGACAAAGGCTATGACATTGTGGGAATAACCGAGACATGGATAGATGAAAGCCATGACTGGATAGCTAATTTAAAAGGATACAATGTGTTTAGGAGGGATAGAACAGGGAAAAAAGGTGGAGGGGTTTGTCTCTTTGTTAGGAATTCTTTTCCAGCTGTCCTCAACGATGAGATGGAAGAAGATTGCGAAGATGTGGAGTCCATTTGGGTAAATATTCATGGTGGAAATAAAAGTTGCCAATTGCTTATTGGGGTATGCTACAGACCACCTCATATTAATGAAGCTGCAGAACTGCGATTACTACAGCAGATTGAAAAAGCTGCAAGTAAAAATGAGGTCATAGTTATGGGCGACTTCAATTTTCCAGACATTGATTGGGGTATTGAGGCTACCCATTCTGGTAAAAGCAGCATATTTCTGGCAGCACTACAGGACAATTACTTGACTCAAATGGTAACGAAACCAACTAGGGGCAATGCGTTACTGGATCTGATCATTTCTAATAGACCAGATAATGTATCAAATGTGCAGGTTCAAGAACATTTGGGAAATAGTGATCACAACATGATAACGTTTGATCTGGTGACTGATAGGCCACGGGGCAGCGGGACCACTAAAACTATGAATTTTAGAAAAGCAAAGTTCAATCAAATTAGGCAGGCACTAAGTTTGGTGAACTGGGATAATGTACTACAAGGGGAGCACACTGAAGGGAAATGGCAAGCTTTTAAACTTATTCTCAATAAATATTGTAGTATGTATATCCCATATGGAAACAAAAGGTCTAGGAATAAAAAAAGGCCTCTATGGATAAATAGAAAGGTTAGGGATAAAATGAAGAAGAAAAAGAATGCCTATAAGGTCCTAAAACAGGAGGGGACTGAGGCTGCACTAAGCAATTATAAGGAGTGCAATAAAATTGTAAAAAAGAAATTAGGCTGGCAAAGATCGAAGCTGAAAAATCAAATTGCTAGGGATATCAAATCTAACCCAAAAAAGTTTTACAAGTACATCAACTCTAAAAAAAGAAAGGTTGACTGTATAGGACTCCTAAAGGATGAGGGTGGGAACTCAATGGTGGATGACCAAGGTAAGGCAGAGTTATTAAATGCTTTCTTTGCTTCTGTCTTCACAAAGGAAACAGCACTGTTGCAAATTACAGAGGCAAAGGAGTCTCAATCTTCTAACTGTAATATTAAATACTTAACGCAGGAAGAAGTGAAGGCAAGACTAAATAAATTAAAAATAGACAAGGCACCTGGCCCGGATGGCATGCATCCTCGGGTCCTAAGGGAATTAAAGAGACTCTGAAGCGAGAATAAATCTTGCTTCAGAGCTCAAAGTTAGCAGGGGCATGTGTGCCCCTGCTAAACCGCCGCTATCGCGCCGCTAAACGGAGGTCCCTTCACCCCCAAATCACCCTCCCCCGCAAGACTTGGTCGTACATTTTGTCGCTCCTGCAGGCAGGGCTAACCGCCGCAGCCCTGCCTCCAGTCGCGTCTATCAGCGGCGCATTGCCGCCTCTCCCCCGCCCCTCTCAGTGAAGGAAGACTGAGAGGGGCGGGGGCGGGGGAGAGGCGGAGATACGCGCTGACAGACGTGCGTGGGGCAGGGCTGCGGCGGTTAGCCCTGCCCCAACCAGGAAGCGCTCCCCGGCTGTACCGAGGGGATTTGGGGGTGAAGGGACCCCCGTTAAGCCGTGGAATAGCAGCGTTTTAGCAGGGGCACACATGCCCCTGCTATTTATGAGGTCTGAAGCGAGATTTATTCTCACTTCAGACTCTCTTTAAGTTCAGTTATAGATAAACCCCTTTATCTTATCTTTTGTGACTCTCTTTCAACTGGCAGAGTCCCAGTGGATTGGTGTACAGCCCACGTTTTCCCATTATTTAAGAAGGGCAAAAAATCAGATCCAGGAAATTATAGACCTGTAAGCTTAACATCAGTTGTATGCAAACTATTTGAGGGGTTACTAAGAGATACTATACATGACTTCATAGTAGAAAATAATTTTATTTCTCAGCATCAACATGGGTTTACTAAAGACAGGTCCTGTTTGACTAACATGCTCAGCTTTTATGAGGTAGTGAATGCTAATATGGATATTGGGAATGCTGTAGATGTGATATACTTGGACTTTGCAAAGGCCTTCGACACTGTTCCCCACAAAAGTCTGGTGCAAAAGTTGAGGATGCAAGGACTGGGGAAGAGTCTGTGTGCATGGATAGGGAACTGGCTAATGGACAGAAAACAAAGAGTTGTGGTCAATGGATCGTACTCAAAATGGGAGACTGTTAGCAGTGGGGTCCCACAGGGGTCTGTACTGGGTCCAGTGCTCTTCAATTTATGACCTAGTAGATGCAGTAGTGAGCAATGTTGCTATTTTTGCAGATGATACAAAATTGGGCAGAATCATCAACTCTCAGGAAGATAGTGTCATATTGCAACAGGATCTGGATAGGATGGCTATATGGGCACATAAATGGCAGATGAAATTCAATGTTGAAAAATGTAAAGTCATGCATTTTGGTCGTACCAACGTCTAGCACCATACAAAATAAATGGAATACAGTTGGGGACATCAAACTTGGAGAAGGACTTAGGAGTACTCATCGACAATAAGTTAAATAATCGTACTCAATGCCAAGCCGCTGCAGCTAAAGCTAACAAAATTTTGGGATGCATTAAAAGGGGAAATAAAAACTCGAGATGCTAGCATAATATTGCCCCTGTTCAACTCTCTAGTAAGGCCACATCTGGAATATGGAATTCAGTTCTGGGCACCACATTACAAAAAAGATATTGCAGTTTTAGAGCAGGTGCAGAGACTAGCATCAAAATTGATACGTGGGATGGAAGGTCTCACTTATCAAGAAAGGTTAGATAAACTGGGTTTATTTAGTCTAGAGAAAAGACGCCTTAGAGGAGATCTAATTAACATGTATAAATACATCAGAGGGCAATATAATAGCTTGGCAGATGAGCTTTTTGTCCCTAGGCCTTCTCAAAGGACTAGAGGACATGATCTGCGCATGGAGGAAAAACATTTTAGCCATTGATTTAGGAAAGGGTTCTTTACAGTAAGAGTGATTAAGATGTGGAATGCATTGCCACAGGAAGTCGTTATGGCAAACTCTATACCTGCATTTAAAGGGGGCTTAGATGCTTTCCTTGCGTTGAAAGACATCCATGGCTACAATTACTAGGTAATACCCAGTGATGTTGATCCAGGGATTTTATCTGATTGCCGTCTGGAGTCGGGAAGGAATTTTTCCCTTTTGGGGCTAATTGGACCATGCCTTGTAAGGGTTTTTTCACCTTCCTCTGGATCAACAGGGATATGTGAGGGAGCAGGCTGGAGTTGTACTTTGTACTGGTTGAACTCGATGGACGTATATGTCTTTTTTCAACCAAAATAACTATGTAACTAGATTATTTAGTCAGTGTTTGCCCATTGTAAAAGGTTTCTTCTACCCGATTTACATTCTGAAATTTATCACTGGTGGTGACGTATTTAGTTCTGGCAGGTGATCTATACAAAATATTCGTTACAGTGAAATCTATGCACAGAGGCAGATACTGGTTACTTGGCAGTTGGAAAAAAGCCATTATTTCCCACAATGCAACGAGGTTCACAGACAGGAAACTGTAAGGGCCATGGTTAGGACATCACATTGTGGAAGGGTTTATATCAGCCATACAATCCCCCTGATGATCTATTAGAGAAAAGATTTATCATGTAAAAGGCGGTATCAGCTTCTGATTGGGATGAAGTTCAATCTTTGGTTAAAGTTCCTCGTTAAGAACTTATTCAAGTCACTTATGGTGTCCAGACGGAACCTGGATAAGAAGTGTCAGTGACGTTAGATAATGCTCACTTCTTTATTTTAAAAAACAAAACAGGACAAGGGTGCGCATACATTGCTCAATTTTGTGGGGTGACCGTCCTTACGTTTTAATAATTTACTTGAATAACTGGTGCTCATGATCAACATGGCTAGCTGATCAAATAAATAGTATACAGTATATGTGTGTAGTAAAACCCCTATTATCCGGCACCAACAGGGATTGGCTGGTGGCAAATAAGTGTGGTTCTGGATAACGGGGGTTTTGTACTATATATATATATTCTTTCACTATGTGGGTGTGGCCACACAAAAGGGGCGAGATCGCATCGCACAACATAGGAGCTCTGTCAGGAGCAAGACTTCCGGTTTGCCTGTAGCCAGACATTGGCGCACTATGGGCCACAGAGACATTGACCTCAAATTTATGGTAATCGATCATGTATCTAAGCCATGACGAGGGAGGGGGCGGACACAGGATCCTCTTCCTCAGAAAACGGGAGGTTATGTGGACTGATAAATAGGGATCTTTACACCCTGGTGGATTAAACAGGGATTTTGACTTTCATCTATTTTTATGAATTTGCAGATTGCATAAAGTGATTGTACAAGTGGACCCTATGGAACAATTGGACACAGTCAATTTGGACTGGATTATGGATATTGTTGCTTTAAACTTAAGTGTGAAGCTAACACTTTCTTTTTTCCTTGCTAGGGGCGTGTACCCTATTACCATAATGTCATTTCCTGTGTGTCAGGTGTATAACGCCGATAGGCGTCGGCAGGTCGTAAATGGAATTACATGGAAACGGCCGCTCTCTTACGAGCGGCCTTTCCATGTCAGTTCACGGAGGGTCTCTCCGTGAACAGACTGCGAGCTGCCGATCGCGGCTCGCACGCGTAAACACGCGGGAAAGAAAGCAGCAGTGCCGTAAAGGAGATCAGCGATCCCAGGCCTCTGATTGGCCGGGGATCGCTGCCGCCTGATAGGCTGAAGACTATCCTATCCGGCGCAGGACGGATATCCATCCTGCGCAGCCCATAGCCTGCGGGAGAAAAAGGTATGGGCAGAGAGGGCGGAAATCGCTGCGGAGGGTAGCTTTGAGGAGCCCCCTCCCGCAAATCACAGGCAGCCGGCGGCAATCAGATCCCCCAGCAGGACATCCCCCTAGTGGGGGAAAAGGGGGGGGGAGGGAAGTCTGATCGTTATGCTGCAAACCTGATCTATGCTGTGGGCTGGAGAGCCCACGCTGCACAGATCAGGCAAATCAGGCCTGGTCCTTAAGTGGTTAAGCTTGTTTGATTTCACTTGTTTGTTGGCATTGAAAAAGGTCGGGGACGGCCGAAACTGTCTGCCTGTATATTGTACTATTGCTCAAATAAACTAAAGGGGCGTGCACACGCACTACTGTAATGAACGACAGGTCTGTCAGACCCTCCCTCTGGGCGGGCGTTCTGCCAACAGTAGTGCGTGTGGACAGTCTGTCAGGCCGACTGATAAGGATGTTTCTGAACGATCCGCTGAGTGGATCATTCAGAAACAGCCTTATCAGTCGGCCTGACAGACTGTCCACACGCACTACCGTCGGCGGAGCGCCCGCCCAGCGGGAGGGTCTGACAGACCTGTCGTTCATTACAGTAGTGCGTGTGCACGCCCCTTTAAGAGGAACTCCAGTGAAAATAATGTAATAAAAAAAAGTGCTTCATTTTTACAATAATTATGTATAAATGATTTAGTCAGTGTTTGCCCATTGTAAAATATATTACATCCCTGATTTATATTCTGACATTTATTACATGGTGACATTTTTACTGCTGGCAAGTGATGTAGCTGCTGCTTGCCGTTTTGGCAGTTGGAATGATTTCCCACAATTTAACAGGGTTCACAGACAGGAAACTGCCAGGAGTACCTTGGTCCTCAGTTTCTTGTGGGAGGGGTTTCACCACAATATCAGTCATACAGCGCCTCCTGATGGTCTGTTTGAGAGAAGGTAAAGATTTCTCATGTAAAAGGGGGTATCAGCTACTGATTGGGAAGAAGTTCAATTCTTGGTTGGAGTTTCTCTTTAAGAGCTGTGTGCTGCAACCCCATGCTTTATTTCTATATTATGCTGAGGGGATTGGGCACCCCTGATTGCGTGCACACCACCCCAGTGAGGGTTAACTGTGATAGTTGATGATCTCCCTTGGACTTTATATATATATATACACACACATAACTGTTAGATCAAATAGCTCTTTGGTACTCTTCAGGAGGCCCTTGGAACCACCCGTGCCCCTGAGTAGTTCTGAAGACAAGCGCACTTTACAGCGCATTTTTTGTGACTCTGATACTTCCTCCTTTCAGCTGTGTAAAGAGTAAGTATGGAATCACGTAAGACGCGTCGTGAAGCGCAGGTATGTGAATGCCCCCTGTCCAGAGGTTCAGTGCTAGGATTAGATTGTGAGCTCCTCTGAGGAAAGTCAGTGACATGACTATGTACTCTGTAAAGTGCTGCAGAAGATGTCAGTGCTATATAAATACATAATAATAATATGGTAGGACATAAGACTATGACTATGGTAGGATTAGATTGTGAGCTCCTCTGAGGACAGTCAGTGACATGACTATGTACTCTGTAATGTGCTGCAGGAGATGTCAGTGCTATATAAATACATAATAATAATATAGTAGGACATTACACTATGACTATTGTAGGATTAGATTGTGAGCTCCTCTGAGGACAGTCAGTGACATGACTATGTACTCTGTAAAGTGCTGCAGGATATGTCAGTGCTATATAAATACATAATAATAATATGGTAGGACATAAGACTAGGACTATGGTAGGATTAGATTGTGAGCTCCTCTGAGGACAGTCAGTGACATGACTGTGTACTCTGCAAAGTGCTGCAGAAGATGTCACTGCTACATAAATACATAATGATAATAATATGGTAGTACATTACACTATAGGTGGCCACACACCATACAATTTTTTAAATATCTGTTCAATTTAAGCATTGCAATCAATTCTTCTGACTGATTGTAACATTTCAAAAATATGACCAACGTACCACACACCTATGTTCAATCTTTCCCCAATTATGATAAAAATGATTGGAAACTGACAAAATTGCTAGGGTGTGTATATTAATAAATTGACAATCCAACACACACCATACAATCTTTAGAAAGATTGAAGAAAAATATCTGGCATTCCGGATCGATTAAAATCGAAGAAAACGGGAAATCTGATCGGATTTTTCAGTCGAATGAAAAAAAAGCTTTCGATTTTTTCAGGAGATCTGATCGTTTTTATCGAATTGCCGTAAAATCGGATCATTTTATTGTATCGTGTGTGGCCACCTTAAGACTATGGTAGGATTAGATTGTGAGCTCCTCTGAGGACAGTCAGTGACATGGCTATGTACTCTGTAGAGTGCTGCAGAAGATGTCAGTGCTATATAAATACATAATAATAATAATATGGTAGGACATTACACTGACTATGGTAGGATTAGATTGGGAGCTCCTCTGGAGACAGTCTGACATTACTATGTTCTCTGTAACGTGCTGCAGAAAATGTAATTTCTATGTACAGTAAATGCTAATATTTTATTTTCGTTTTTCTATATAGTACTGTATTTTCCTGCGTATAAGACTACTTTTTAACCCTTGAAAATCTTCAGAAAAGTTGGGAGTCGTCTTATACGCCGGGTATCATTGATGCTGGGTGATACCCACTATCCTGTTACCGCCTCTCAGGTCTCACTGCTGAGGACTGTAGTAAAGCGGCGCAGGCACATATGTGTGAGATCTGAGAGGCAGAGAAGGAGGTAAATAGGATACAAGGGCAGGGCCAGAAGGGTGAAAGAGGCGTGTTTTATGGGCACAGCGCGATCTATTCTTCCATACTGCTCTGATAAACAGGGAGACAGGGAGAGCTGACCAATCCGCTTAGGGAGAGAGTTGAATAGTCCAACCAGTCAATTGACTATACACTGTTATATACTGGGTACCACATACAGTACAGCGCCAGTATATGATTTTTTTCAAATATGGTGTACGTTGGAAGAGGGGTAGTCTTATACGGTGAGTATATCACAAACTCTATATTTTAACTGAAAAAGTTGGGGGGTCGTCTTGTACACCCAGTCGTCTTATACGCCGGAAAATACGGTATATTCATTCTGGTGGCCAGTAAACTATCATCTCTGAGATGGAGGGAAGTGATAGCGGCCTGCGTATTCCATTCATGTTTAACCCTATAAGGAGAGTGTCCCTGCGGCGTGTTTATGTACAGCGTTCTGTCGGGAAGTGTTGGGCCGCCCTGCCTGGCATTGTTGAGGGTTGCCGCGTATCTGCTCCCGCTGTGCCGAGATTGTTATGATATTGTCAGTGTCTGTGCTTTGTAGAATGGAGTCTGTGTTACTGAGCTGCCGCAGCTGAAACCTCTATTATCTCCGCAGCATCAGAACTAACAAAACACTCTCTCTATTCTCTGCTTCTGACGAACACAGTTGTAGGTCTAAATATACCAGCAGACAGCTTAGTAAGCAAAAGGGGCCAAATGTTACCTTTTCGGGTTGGATAAAGTGTTTACAGCTAAAAACACGGTTTATAAAAAGCATAGGTGTAAAGCAATTATCAGCAAGCTTTGCAGAGTGGTCTGCTGCTGTGGCGTATCATCATGCTGTGCAGAGCGTAAATGGGCGGGGCAGAGACTGAGCTCTCTGACACAGCTGTGGCCTGTAGCTCTAGCAGTCTGTGCCATGTCATAAAGCCAGCTGAATGATTTATTAAGGAATATGCATCTAAATAGACTAAGTAATTATGCCTGTTCCATTAACGGGTGCTAAATGACTCCCCCTGCACATGCGTACTTCAGCACTGACCGGCACACACGGACGCAGGTGGATGCAGACACCTGCGATTTTATTAGGTAAGATATACTGTATATTGTAATGTTAGAGTATTCTTGAGAAAAAAATTAGACTGTAACCACAAAACTTTGTATTGTATTAGCACTGAAAGCACTTATGCACCTGTTGATACGCACCCCTGATGAAGCCCCTTTTCATATAAGGTGAAACATGTTGGGTTGTTGTGAGGTGAGGGGTTTGCACCTGTGAACATTATTCTAACCTGAGTTAGGGGACTAAACCTTTTACCGTATTTTTTGGACTATAAGATGCACTTTTTTGCCGCCGATACAAACCGCTATGTCGGGGACTGCCTGTATTCAGTGTGTCCTGCGCTTCCACTGTAGGTATTAATCAGCGGCAGACACTATCACTCACCTCATCCTGAGTGTCTGCGGCGATTCTCTGCTGAGGGTGTTCAGGTCTGTCCAGGAAGTCAGTCAAGGGGAATTTTGCCCAGAGGCCTCACTGTAGCTGGGACCGACCCCGATCACATGACCACTTGTACGAAAGTAAAACTGAGCCTCAATTTATTTTTAGGTGACACGACTACAGCAAATAAGTTACCAGCGGGGTGAGCAGCTGTGCCTCCGATTCTTGATGGCGGAGTAGCAATTTAACCATTGTTTTGTATGATACACGTGACATCGCTGTCAAGGCCCCGTCACATCCAGCCATTGAGAATATGTAGCTCCAGTGATTAGATGTGATGAAAGCCTATCAGTAAATAAAGCTGCCCGTGTCAAGGCTGATGGAGGAATGTATATTTTGGCTGATGGGTGAGTGTTCTTGGCTTGTGCGGAATGTATGGCTGGAATGTATTTTTGATAACTGTGAGAGAGAGAGGATATATACATCGCGGGGCCGCCAGTGTTTTCTCTCCATTTATCCTGGAAAGGCCTTTTAAAATCCCTCTAATAACATCTGCAAAAATCCATCTAATCCCTTCAATGCAATAAAAATAAACACGGCCCGGGAAGGCACTGAGTCCTGGAAATGATGTAAAGCGAGAGGGCCGACCTGAATGATGAAATACGCTGTATAATGGGGATAAAGGCTTCCATGTTGGAACAACATGACAACAGGTCATCGCTGCTGAATGCACGCTAATGGGAAAGGGTCGCAGGAAAGAGATTGGCTGAATGCCGGCCAATCTGTAACAAGACTCCACCCTCTTTAATACACAACTGAGGGCTGGTCCACACGGGCGTCTGCTCAATGTTTTTCACTGGCCGAAGAGCTTCTCATTAAAGGGCTCTAAGGGGAAAAATTGTACAATGTAAAATATGTGCAAACATATACAATAAGAAGTCGTTTTCCCATAGTAAAATGAGCCATAAATTAATTTTCTCCTATGTTGCTGTCACTTACAGTAGGTAGTAGAAATCTGACAGAAGTGACAGGTTTTGGACTAGTTCATCTCTTCATGGGGGATTCTCAGGGATTGATTTATTTTCAAAAGCACTTAGTGAATGGCAGTTGCTCTGTCCAACTGCTAAAAAAGAGCAGGGAAGCTGGCCAGCATCATTGTTTAAAACCTTTTTAGGGAATTTCATTATAAAGAATAAAAGCTTTGCTGAGAATCCCCTATGAAGAGATGGACTCGTCCAAAACCTGTCAGATTTCTACTACCTGCTGTAAGTGACAGCAACATAGGAGAAAAGTAATTTATGGCTCATTTTACTCTGGAAAAAATGTACTTCTTATTTGTCTGTTTGCACATATCTTAAATTTTACAATTTTTCGCCATAGTGCCCCTTTAAAGTCCTGCCCATGTACCTTAGTTTACCGCCGTTTGCACGAACACTGCATTCCCCATTTTGCTGCAACATGCTGCATCCAGGGTCGCATACTGCCGCGTCTCATGGGGGGAGGGGTGAAAAACATTGAAAGCCACCGGAAGATGTCAAATGCTTTACTGCATGCTTGCAGAAAAGAATGTGAACGACACACACTAACAGAAGCTGGTGCGAACCGGACTGTAACCACTTCACCTCCAAGGGTTTTTCCCCTTAAAAAACCAGAGCAATTTTCACCTGTCAGCGCGCCTTTTATTCATTTTCCTATAACTTTATTACTACTTATCACGGCAAAACAATCTTTTTTTTTTTTTTTTTTTTTTTGCCACCAATTAGGCTTTCTTTGGGGGGTACTGTTTGCTAAGAATTATTTTATTCCAACTGCATTTTAACAGTAAAAAAAAATAAATTAAAATGGAAAAAAAAAATGTCTCAGTTTTCGGCAATTATTGTTTTAAAATAATGTATGCTACCGTAATTAAAACTCACAGATTTTATTTGCCCATTTGTCCCGGGTATTGCAACATTTTACATTTTTCCCTGGTACAATGTATGGCTCCAATATTTTATTTGGAAATAAAGTTGCATTTGGGGGGGGGGGGGGGCACAGGACGCGCCCTGCAAGAAGATATGGGAATTTGCTGGGACGTAGTTACTTGTCCCGGGGGAGGGGAAGTGGTTAATGGAAACATGAAATCTTATTTTTAAATCAAAAATCCTACATGGGTATGTCCCATTAATTAAGACATACCTTTCATTGCATTGATCTTCATCTTCCTGCCGCCTATGTCTCCCGTATACCCTTTGTTAAAGTGTACCTGAGGTTGGTACACAAAATATACTTACCTAAAGAGAGGGAATCTTTAGAAACCCATTGAGGCTTCCCTTTCTCTTCTAATGTCCCCCATCACTGAGTTCGCCCCCCCTCCCCCCCCAGAAGATTAGTGACAAGGCATTGTTGCTTATCAGATCGGGGCCACACAGCTCCTCTTCCTATAGCGTGGCCACACAATAGCCGACTCAGCGCACTCGTGTGCAGTAAGCTGAACCTGCGGGCTCTGTGATACTGCGCATGAGTGGACGGGCTCGCGCGCCTACAGTGCAGCCGATAATATGGAAGTGGAGCTGCGTGTCCCCGATTCGGAGGGGGGCCCTGCTCTGCACCGGAGGGCTGCTGACTAGAGAGGGAAGACTCAATAGGATCCTAAGGCTTCCCTTTCTTTGTGGTAAGATCTTGTTTTGAACCTGAGCTTCGGCTCGAGTTCACTTTTAATTTTCGTAAAAAAAAAACACGTATCCAAAGGAAGAGGCAGAGCTGTTACAATTGTTCCGTCCCGGCTCCGACCACTTACGCCCACATGCTGTCGCATCATCCATGACCCCCTATGCACGCTCTTCATTCGTGCGGTTCATCTCTGGGTGTCGCAGCCCAGACAGTGAGAGAGATGCCACGCGTGCCATCTGCCACAGCAGTGTGTGCACACCACAAAGCCCCGGAAGTGCTTCTGAGGTCGCGGCCATCTTGAGGATTATTTCTGGCTTTAAAAGTGAGAAGTTTAAATGATAGGAGCATCAGGAAGCAGCGAAACCCAGAAGATATGGATTGTGGTAAAAAAAAATTTAAAAGACATTTAACCACTTCACCACTGAGGGGTTTTACCCCCTGAGCACCACAGCAATTTTCACCTTTCAGCGCTCCTTCCATTCATTCGTCTATAACTTTATTATTACTTATCGCAATGAAATGAACTATATCTTGTTTTTTTCGCCACCAATTAGGCTTTCTTTAGGTGGGACATTATGCCAAGAATTATTTTTTTCTAAATGTGTTTTAATGGGAAAATAGGAAAAATGTGGGGAAAAAAATAATTATTTTTCAGTTTTCGGCCATTATAGTTTTTAAATAATGCATGCTACTGTAATTAAAACCCATGAAACGTATTTGCCCTTTTGTCCCGGTTATAAAACCATTTAAATTATGTCCCTATCACAATGTTTGGCGCCAATATTTTATTTGGAAATAAAGGTGCATTTTTTTCAGTTTTGCGTCCATCCCTAATTACAAGCCCATAGTTTATAAAGTAACAGTGTTATACCCTCTTGACATAAATATTTAAAAAGTTCAGTCCCTAAGGTAACTATTTATGTATTTTTTTTAATTGTAAATTTTTTAATTTTTTTTTAATTACAAAAAAAAAAAAAATGGGGAGTGTGGGAGGTAATGAGTTAATTGTATGTGTAAAAGTCATTTATTTGTATGTGAAAAATGTGTAGGGTGTAGTTTACTATTTGGCCACAAGATGGCCACAGTAACTTTTTGTTTTAATGCGACCTCCAAGCTTCCTTCCGGAAGCTTGGAGGAAGAATAAGGAGGCTGGACACGTGAGTTTTTTCTCACAATGATCGCGCTGCCCATAGGAGAGCAGCTGATCATTGCGGGGCTTAGATCAACGAACGGGAATGGATTTTCCCGTTCATTGATCTCTGGGCGAGCGGGCGGAGGCGGTTTTACTAGCGGCGGGCGGCGTGTTTACGAGCGGGAGCGCGGGCAGCGTCGGGAACGCGGAAAGTACGTGTTTCTCCGTCCCTGGTTTTTAAAGGATGGAAAAAGGGGCGGAGAAATACGTACGCGCGGGGGTAAAGTGGTTGAAGATCATTTACAGATCAGCTTTAAAGTGAACCCTAGGTGAAAATAAGATTAACAATTGCATTGTTCTCCTACTACTAAAAATGACTTTTTTATATTTAAATATTTGCAAAGTACATTGAATGATTTGTTGCCTCTGCTCAGTGGCAGCCTATTAACCTCCTTGGCGGTTCAATTTTTCCGCCAAGGAGGCTGCATTGCACTTTTTTTTTATTTTTTTTTTTGTTTCATGTAGCTACCTGAGTGGTAGCTACATAAAACACCACTAGAGGGCGCATGTGTCCCTCTAGTCCGATCGCCGCCGGCAACAAAAGTAAACAGGAGATCGCGTATAGAACGCGATCTCCTGTTTGGATTCTCCCGTCGCCATGGCTACGATCGGAATGACGTCATGGACGTCAGCCGACGTCCTGACGTCAGACCCATCCGATCCAGCCCTTTGCGCTGCCCGGGACTGATTGGTCCGGGCTGCGCAGGGCTCTGGCGGGGCCCTCTTCCGCCGCTGCGTGCGGACGATCGCCGCAGAGCGGCAGCGATCGAGCTGGACGCGCAGCTAGCAAAGTGCTGGCTGCGCGTACAGCAATTTACAGCACAGGAATCACCCCACCAGGGGCTGAGATATCCTCCACGGCGGCTTAGGTTAAGTGCCCCTAAAAATACATGAACTATTTTCTATCTCCCTCTGCTCTCGGAAGTTGTATCCTGCCAGGGAAACTTTTATAGCTGTAATTTGCTTTTCAGTGATATTTACTATATTCCCGGTACAGATAAGAAAGAAACTGTCACTTCCATGCCTAAAAATTAACTCTTTCAGGCAGCAAAATACAACAGGCTTCCCCTAGTGAAGGCTTCAGCTGATGACGCGATCAGCAGAAGCCTTCACTAGGGGGAGCCGCAAGGAAGAGGAGAGGTCTGCGCTGAGGTGAGCTCTTCTGTCACAAACTATTTTTCAACAGGGAAGCAGAGAAGATATTGCGGGGAGGTCAGGAGGGGACACGGGACCAGAATGGCACACGGGGAACAGGAGAATAAACAGAAGGACTGGACACTTAAAAAGACTCTGAAGCGAGAATAAATCTCGCTTCAGAGCTCATAGTTAGCAGGGGCATGTGTGCCCCTGCTAAACCGCCGCTATCGCGCCGCTAAACGGGGGTCCCTTCACCCCCAAACCCACCCCCGCAAGACTTGGTCGCAAAGTTGGTCGTTCGTGGAGGCAGGGCTAACGGCTGCAGCCCTGCCTCCAGTCGCATCTATCAGCGGCGCATCGCCGCCTCTCCCCCGCCCCTCTCAGTGAAGGAAGACTACAGGACGCTCCTGGAACATGGATGCACCAGGTTTAGTATATTTTTTTAACCTGGTTTTTTGTCCTCTAAACCTAGGTGCGTCTTATATTCCAGAGCGTCTACAGTAATCAGAATTTTGTGCGTAAGGTCTTACCGCATGATGTATAGAACAGAATACATTACATGCAATGCAATGCATTACCCTCTACTCATTGCGAGAGAGGAGAGAACCGAGAGCCCAATATGGTGTAGTAGGTATTGACAATTGGTAAATATTAAAGAGTAAAATAATACTCACAAACCAGGGTTACCTCCAGGTAACCACTGTAAAAGCAGGTGAGGAGTTTGACCTGTCCCCACTCAGGATTAAAAAGTCGCTCTCTGTAGATGAGGAAAAAAGGGGTATCCCCCTCCACCAAGGGTGGATGTAAAGTACAATATAGGCTGAACAGAGGCGCCAATAGAATAAAAACAGTAATTAAAAAGTTAAAAGTTCGCTAAGGAGGCTAGGGTGGCTCCGCCCCCTCCAAGCAGACACAGAAAACTGTGTAATGTAAGCAAAATAAATTTATTGGTACACTCCAGGGTAAAGATATACAACGCGTTTCGCGGGTATGAGCCCGCTTCCTCAGGCAGTAGAAGTAGGAGTACACTATTGGGGGGAAAACAAACACAAAGGCACGTATTGGTGTGTGGTAAGACAAAAATGCTCACATGATCGTTAATCTGCTTGTTCTTAAATATGCGTTAATTGTTACAGAGGGCTATGGGGGAGTGTTGAAGTGATTAACATGCTGCGGGGGATTTTAGGGTTTTGGTGTGCAATTGGATGGACCCGGGGTGTGGGGAAGGTATGGGGGAAAAAATGAACTTAGGAAGTAGGAAAGGACCGGCTCGGATAGAGTGGGTTTGGATAACAGGGAGGAGTACATGAGGGAAGAAATATGCCTGCAATTTAAAACGAGGGGAGATAGGCTGCTCCGGTGGATAAAATTCATGGTTTTCAAACAACAAAACATCAGAGTAAAAAACTTTAAATAGTCTGTCCATAAAGGAGGGATAGGGTTTTGTATCCAACACTATGTCGCATAAAAGCGATAAATGTGCAGACGGAATTAAATGAGAAGGAAAATAACTTACCAGCAATCTGTCAGCAACACACCTGGCGCCAAAGTGCCTAGGCACTTTTTACTCTGATGTTTTGTTGTTTGAAAACCATGAATTTTATCCACCGGAGCAGCCTATCTCCCCTCGTTTTAAATTGCAGGCATATTTCTTCCCTCATGTACTCCTCCCTGTTATCCAAACCCACTCTATCCGAGCCGGTCCTTTCCTACTTCCTAAGTTCATTTTTTCCCCCATACCTTCCCCACACCCCGGGTCCATCCAATTGCACACCAAAACCCTAAAATCCCCCGCAGCATGTTAATCACTTCAACACTCCCCCATAGCCCTCTGTAACAATTAACGCATATTTAAGAACAAGCAGATTAACGATCATGTGAGCATTTTTGTCTTACCACACACCAATACGTGCCTTTGTGTTTGTTTTCCCCCCAATAGTGTACTCCTACTTCTACTGCCTGGGGAAGCGGGCTCATACCCGCGAAACGCGTTGTATATCTTTACCCTGGAGTGTACCAATAAATTTATTTTGCTTACATTACACAGTTTTCTGTGTCTGCTTGGAGGGGGCGGAGCCACCCTAGCCTCCTTAGCGAACTTTTAACTTTTTAATTACTGTTTTTATTCTATTGGCGCCTCTGTTCAGCCTATATTGTACCCTCTACTCATTGTCAGACTTTGCGCATGTAATTCTGCTTAACACTTGAGGCTCCAGCAATCTGGTGACTTCAGCTGAAGTCGAGTGTGTGCACCCCCGGTGCGCAACCACGCTGGTCTCCATAAGCATCCTGCGCATGCACGGGATCTAAAGTTTGAGCTGCGCATGCACAGGATGCTTACCATGAGCGGCCTAATCATGCGGCGGGGGCACCCAGGGGGCGCGCATGTGCGAATTCAGCTGATGTTGCCGGATTATCAACGCCTCAAGCGGGACCACGGAAGGGATGAAGAGGAAGCCGGGGGACCTCGCGGGCTACAAGGAGGCGGAGGAAGCCACAGGTAAGTCCAGATTTTCAATGTAGGCCACTGCTCAGGGTGCCTTTTAGAGGCTAGGAAAGAAAACAACTGTATTACCTCAACAAGATAAGAGTCCGAAAAGTCTCATAATCAAACTGAGGCCTCTTGCACATTACATGGGATTCCGATTTTTTATATGATCTGATTTCTCATTCTGATTAAAAAAAGTACTGCATGCTGCTACGTTTTTTAATGGGAATCAAAAATTGGATCGTATAAAAAAAAAAAAAATAACGGAATCGCATAAAGTGTGCAAGAGGCCTAACAATAATAAATTAACAATTATTAATCCTAATTAACAAAATAGAAAAAGTTCTCCCAAAAATTCTAAAAGTGACTGAAGAAAAAATGAACCTGTTATTCTTACAGAATAAATGTATGTAAGTATACATTACAAGATCACATACACGCCGTTATAATACATCATAACAAATCACCAGTGCTTAGCTTTACAGAGAACCCAGGATTCCACTGATTCCGGAGGGCCTCGGGTCTGGACCACACACAAGCCCCATACTACATACTGTATTATGAGCCTAAAGGAATCTCCCACAAAACCAAGGTGAGAGGGAAAAGGAGGCTGCCATATTTATTTCCATGTAAACAATGCCCGTTGCCTGGCAGCCCTGTTGATCTTCTGGCATAAGTAGTGTCTTATCCAGTAACACCTGAGTCAGCTAAATCAGAGTACCTGATCTGCTGCATGCTTGTTGAGGCCTTGTTCACATTGCGTTCGCTGGCGTGTCCGTCCGCAGTGGGCTTTTTTTCCTGCGTTTTTTTAAAGCGTTTTCTGGCGATTTTCTGCACGTTCGCTCATTTTTGTGGGCGTTTTTTTAAGCGCTTTTGCAGAACGCTTCCGTCTTTAGATCCGGAAAAAAATACAATGTATTTTTTTTTTAAACGCTCGCGCAATCGCTTGCCAAAGCAATTTTGTGAGCATTTGGCATTTTTCCTATACCTTCCACTGAGGCAAATCGCCTCAAAAATGGCCCAAGCACTGCTTTTCAAAGCGTTGCTTGGGCTAATATGAACTCTCTCATCGAGAATCATTGCACAAGTGCTTTCAGCGCGATTTTGAAAATCGCCCGTGCCTAAAATTTTTAAAAACCGCCTATAATGTGAACAAGGCCTTAGGGTGTATGGGAAAAAATATTTAAGACACAGGGTTGGGAAGACAGCCAGGCGACTGGCCAGTCGGTGTAAACTGGAACTTAGCTGTGGCGGGGGACCGAAGGATCATTCCTGGACGGCGCGGGCACAGGATCTCTGCAGGGGGCCGGTAGAAGCCCCAGGTAAGTGAAATTCTTTTTGATTTAGGTTCACTTTAATATATGTATGTAGGGTGAACTTGGCTATTTAATTCATCTTGATTATTTTATTTTATCTGGAGGTATGTGATTACTTAAAGAGACACTGAAGCGGAAATAAAATATATGATATAGTGAATTGGTTGTGTACTATGAATAATTACTAGTAGATCAGAATCAGAATCTTTTATTTCGCCAAGCACGACTGGGTCGTACCCGGAATTGGGCTTGGCCCGTACAGGGTAATGATACACAATATAGTTACAGATACAGGACAGGACATGCAGTAGGAACAGAACATTTACAGAATACAGAACACTAGCCATACCGCGTCGTAGCATACGCCGCATCTATCTATCTAATAGAGTACGTGCCTCAACCTTGAAGCAAGAAGAAGTAGGCTTTCCATGAGAAAATGTATGCGTGCTCAAACACCAAGTTTAACCCTAGCAAGTCTGGCTTTGCAAATCCGGCCTAATTGGCTATTCATGAGGCAATGCTCATGCAAATATGCATTTGCTTTCGCATGCCAAACTATGCAGGATCAAAAAACCAATACTGCAAAGTGCTCTCTCGCTGCCTGGGAACCACAGTGGCACCCCGGAGTGGGAGGCTGGGTGGCGCAGCCGCCCCCCCCCCCCCCCCCACAAGCGCGGCTAGCGCTGGGGAGAGCCGTCCGCACCCACCTCCTAATATTAAAAACAGCCACTTACCTTAACGTCCATTGGGTTCTGCTACATACACATTAATTTTCTCATGGAAAGCATTTTGTGCAGTTTGTATCCTTTGGAGGCAGGTGGTAAATGGCTTGCTCCGGTGGTGTGAACCCTGGAGTGAGTGCGCCTGTCCTCCCCCCCCCCCCCCCCCCGGAGTGCTGTATGTGAGCCAGCCCTGAGCTCTAAAGCTCGGGGTGACCCATGCTTCTCTCCTTTCTCATGTGGTGCCCCCAAATTATTGCGCATGTAGCAGAACGCAATGGACGTTAAGGTAAGTGCCTGTTTTTAATATTGGGAGGTGGGTGCAGACGGCTCTCCCCGGCGCTGGCCACACTTGGGGGGGTCGTCCACGCCACCCAGCCTCCCCCTCCGGGGTGCCGCTGTGGTTTCCAGGCAGTGAGAGAGCCTGGGACCCTGCGATCCCCCCAGTTGTATAAAAAGGGGGCATTGGGAATCCTCCCCGTGGCGCTCCTGGAGGCCTGGAGCACACCAAAAACTGCTAGCAGATCCGCAAAATGCTAGCAGATTTTGAAACGCTTTTTCTTATTTTTCTGTAGCATTTCACCTAGCATTTTGCGGTTTTGTAAAGCGTTTTTGGTGTAGTAGATTTCATATATTGTTACAGTAAAGCTGTTACTGAACAGCTTCTGTAACAAAAACGCCTGCAAAACCGCTCTGAACTGCCGTTTTTTCAGAGCGGTTTGCGTTTTTCCTATACTTTACATTGGAGGCAGAAACGCCTCCGCAATCCAAAAAATGCCTCACCTCGGGAGTATGTGTTTCAGCAAAACGCCTCCCGCTCTGGTGTGCACCAGCCCATTGAAATACATTACCCAAGCGTATCCGCAGCTGCAAGTGGATCGCAAAACGCTGCCGAACCGCTCTGGTGTGCACTAAGCCGGATAGTGCTAATGTAGCATGTAGCAGGGTGACTGCTTTGTGGTATTGGTTTGTGCATGCATTTGCATGAGCATTGCCTCATGAATAGCCAATTAGGCCAGATTTGCAATGTCAGACTTGCTAGGGTAAGGCCTCTTTTCCATGGACTGTGAATAGGCAGTGAAATGGCTCTCAAACTCTCACAACTGCTCACTGCTGCCTGGTAACTGCTCACTGCTGCCTGGTAACTGCTTTCTGCTGCCTGGTAACTGCTTGCTGCTGCCTGGTAACTGCTTGCTGCAGCCTGGTATCTGCTCACTGATGCCTGGTAACTGCTTGTTGCTGCCTGGTAACTGCTTGTTGCTGCCTGGTAACTGCTTGTTGCTGCCTGGTAACTGCTTGTTGCTGCTTGGTAACTGCTCACTGCTGCCTGGTATCTGCTTGCTGCTGCCTGGTAACTGCTTGTTGCTGCCTGGTAACTGCTTGCTGCTGCCTGGTAACTGCTTGCTGCTGCCTGGTAACTGCTTGCTGCTGCCTGGTAACTGCTTGCTGCTGCCTGGTAACTGCTTGCTGCTGCCTGGTATCTGCTCACTGCTGCCTGGTAACTGCTTGCTGAGCACACAGCTCAACAGTCCATGGAAAAGAGGCCTTAAACTTGGTGTTTGAGCATGCATAAATTTTCTCATGCAAAGTACTTCTTCTTGTTTGAAGGTTGAGGCACTTAGTCTATTATATATATAGATTATATGACCTTTACGCAGGGGAAGACAATGTGGCATAGGTTACAATACAAAAACAACCGAAAGGTGTGCTTAAGCTAGAGCGCCGTCTATGTGCGGAGTGCTTCAGTGCGTCATGGTATTGTGGGGTGGGGATGGCCATTTCCCTGGAGAGAGTTCAGGAGGTTGACGGCCGAGGGAAAGAAACTGTTCTTGTGTCTTGAGGTCCTGGTGTAGATGGATCGGAACCGGAGCTTCCGGTTCGAGGGGAGCTGATTAAAGAAGCGGTAGCCAGGGTGTGAGCGGTCGTTTGCGAACTTTAATGCTCTGGTGTTCAACCTGGAGTGGTAGAGGAAGTCCAGAGTGGGAAGGGATCTCCCGATGATTCTCTCCGCAGATATGATGACCCTCTGCAGTTTGAGCCTGTCGCTGGCGGAGGAGCTGGCATACCAGACCAGGATGGACGAGCATAAGACGGATTCGATTGTGGCTGAGTAGAAGTTTGTCAGGAGTTTTTGGACCACACCGAACTTTTTCAGTTGGCGGAGAAAGAAGAGTCTCTGTTGGGCTTTCCTCTGTGTTGAGGTAGTGTTGGTGTTCCACCTCAGGTCGTTGGAGATAGTTGTGCCCAGTAGGCGAACACTGGGGACTCTTTCTACTTCCTTGCCATCAATGTGGATTGGAGGCGGGGTAGAGGCACGTCTCCTGAAATCAACGATCATCTCCACCGTTTTCGCTGTGTTTAGGACCAGACCGTTCTCTCTGCACCAGCGGCATATGTTTCCGACCTGGTGGCGGTACGCCTTCTCGTCATTTTTGGTGATGAGCCCTACAATGGTCGTGTCGTCTGCAAATTTGATTAGCAGCAAATAAAATATTCTCATTTTTATTTTCAGGTATATAGTGTTTTTTTCTAACATTGCATCATTCTATAATATGTGCAGATTACACAACACTCAGCATTCAAAATGATTCTTTCAGAACAGTCTGTGAACTAATGACCTCTCCTCTGGCAGAGAAAAAGAAAATTGTTCACTAACAGTTGAGATAATAAAAGTCAGAAGACAGCCCTCTCCACGACTTTGAAAGTCGTAGAGCTTAATGGCTTTTTTGCATAGAGATAACAACTGGAGTTTCTTAACTCTTCCTGTACTGGAAACAATTAGACTGATGTATCTGATCTTAATGTTTTATTTCTTAGCTGTGCTACACATACAAATCATAATATCATTTTTTTTTTTACGCTTCAGTGTCTCTTTAATTATAGTATCTGGATGCTTGTGACTGCTCAGTATTTTATGGGGGGGGGGGTCATGTGACTACTTGATTCTTTTATTTGGAGGCATAGACACATTTGATTTGTTTATGTGGAAGCATATACAGGTCCGTCTCAAAAAATTAGGATATATTGATAAAGTTAATTATTTTCTGTAATGTACTGATAAGCATTAGGCTTTCACTTTCATATATTTTAGATTCATTACACACAACTGAAGTAGTTCAAGCCTTTTATTGTTTTAATATTGATGATTTTGGCATACAGCTCATGAAAACCCAAAATTCCTATCTCAAAAAATTAGCATATCATGAAAAGGTTCTCTAGACGAGCTATTAACCTAATCATCTGAATCAACTAATTAACTCTAAACACCTGCAAAAGATTCCTGAGGCTTTTAAAAACTCCCAGCCTGGTTCATTACTCAAAACTGCAATCATGGGTAAGACTGCCGACCTGACTGCTGTCCAGAAGGCCATCATTGACACCCTCAAGCAAGAGGGTAAGACACAGAAAGACATTTCTGAACGAATAGGCTGTTCCCAGAGTGCTGTATCAAGGCACCTCAGTGGAAAGTATGTGAGAAGGAAAAAGTGTGTCAGAAAACGCTGCACAACGAGAAGAGGTGACCGGACCCTAAGGAAGATTGTGGAGAAGGACCGATTCCAGACCTTGGGGGACCTGCGGAAGCAGTGGACTGAGTCTGGAGTAGAAACATCCAGAGCCACCATGTACAGGCGTGTACAGGAAATGGGCTACAGGTGCCGCATTCCCCAGGTCAAGCCACTTATGAACCAAAAGCAGCTCATTTTTTGAGAAGGACCTGTAATAATTTATTAAATTGAGAAGCACATGGCTACTTAGGTCTAATATCTAGGGGACCATGGCTTCTCAATGTACTTTATGTATCTGGGGGCTTATCAAACTCTGGTATTTGGGTAACCCAGCTGCTTAATTCTGCTATCCAGGGGTAATACAATTGTTTTACAACAGTAGTGCGGCATATGGATAACACTGCCTCTTTGGCAGTATTGAATTGTGGTCTCCTATTTCTTGTTGGACTGAGATCCTTCAACTTGCCTTAAAGAGAACCCGAGGTGGGTTTGAAGAATATCTGCACACAGAGGCTGGATCTGCCTATACAGCCCAGCCTCTGTTGCTATCCCAAACCCCCCTAAGGTCCCCCTGCACTCTGCAATCCCTCATAAATCACAGCCACGCTGCTGACAAACAGCTTGTCAGAGCTGGCTGTGTTTATCTCTATAGTGTCAGTCTGCTGCTCTCCCCGCCTCCTGCAGAACTCCAGTCCCCGCCTGCATCCCTTCCCTCCCTGCTGATTGGAGGGAAGGGACAGGGGCAGGGACTGCAGCTATGCAGGAGGCGGTGGAGCAACAGAGACTGACACTACAGATGTAAACACAACCTCACAGCACGGCTGGGATTTATGAGGGATTGCAGAGTGCAGGGGGACCTTAGTGGGGTTTGGGATAGCAACAGAGGCTGGGCTGTATAGGCAGATCCAGCCTCTGTATGCAGATAACATTCTTTAAACACACCTCGAGTTCTCTTTAACACCCTCTCAACCAATAAAGAGGGTGTATGTTATCCCAAGGGATACAACAGACTTTCTAGGGAGATAGGAAAAAACACAGAGAGCCCCTTATGGTGTAGTTTGCCAAGTGCTGAACACGTAGTCTTAAAGAGATAAAGAATACTCACAAGTGTGGGTTGCATGACTAGCAACCACAGTATGGAGGCAGGTGAGGAAATTCCGTCCTCACTGGGGTTCTTTGGTCATCAAATATGTGGATAGTGCTCCAGAAAAAAGCAATAGTTCAGAGATTGAACACTAGACTTAGGCCCCTTTTACACTTAATCAGTTGGTGTGCGTTAGTGCGCGTTGGTACGCATTATTTCCATAGCAGTGCATTGTGACAAAGATTTCAGTTAAAACGCGTTAAGTGTGAAAGGTGCCATAGGAAAACATGGGCATTACTTTGAAAATCAGTTTTCTTTCCGTTTTAACTGAGAGGAACTGATTAAATGTAAAAGGGCCCTAACCCCCCAAAGCAGCTGGGGGGCTGTAACATTTCAACTTTCAACCAATAAACAGGGAGGGTGGGGTAAAAGGACGGGGCACATATTAATTGGTATTCCGGGTGCCCTGAATAATCTTAATCCAATGCTCAAACTAATTAGCTGTAATCATGAGTGGAAAGGAGAGGAGAAGGTTAGGAGTGGGAGGAGTACAGAGAGGATAGAAGATGAATCCAAAAAAGTAACTTCAGCAATATCCCGAGCCAGAAAACACAAGCAACCATAACAAATGTATGAGAGAAAGGATTCTGTTTTTAGAGGGAAAGGGGGCTCAGACCAAGGGGGGGGGGGGGGATTTCTGTGTTTGCCATAGGGGCTGTATTACCCAGATACACCCCTGTCTACATAGCTTGAGAATGACCGCTCTCCACAGCAAAAACTGTGTGCTGCAGCCTCTCCAATCTTAAGTCGGCCCTTGTGTTAAGCTATGTACACAGATCCGGTAACAATTCCATGGTCGGCAATTCGTGAAACAATGTTGTACAGACACATCCTCAGCCTTGAGGCTAGCAATGTGTTGGTATGGACGGGCGCAAAGGGTCAACAATCGGCACACGACAGAGCGTCATCGATCAATCGGAGGGAGTTGAAAGTAGCATTATGATCGGTCATGCTTGGGCATCAGAGGTCTTTAAGGATCCGACAGAACAGATCTTTAAAGACGCTCAATGCCAACAGAGATTGTACATATACTGTACATATGTATAAATAGGTTTTTTCTCCCTCTCAGGTTATGAACCCAGAACCTCCCCCCCTCAGGATAGTCCCCATTGTTGGCACCTGAAAAGAAATATAAGCTACTCACCTGGCAGAAGACTCCTTTCGCAGCCTTCAGCATCGCTCCCAGATGGCGAGGGAGCCAATAGCCTGAAGGGCTCTGGAGGAAGACCCAGGTATGTATAAATAATTTTCGTCTCAGGTGTCTGTTGCATGCCACAAGCCAGTTCTCCTACAGGGAGGCACACAATCCAACCTTGCATTGGCGGGCCGGATGAAATGGCCAAGTGGGCCGTAGTTCGCCCACCCCTGGGGTAGCAAGTAATGAACTCACACACTTAGACGTGCAGAAGTCTGCCAGTATCCTGCACTGTACTAACTCGTTGGCAGGTAGCGATAGCATTGCCATTTTGCTTAGCATGACAGGTGCACTTTCACAGGCGACTTGGCTAGAAGACGCAAAGGAGGCGTTCTTCATGGGGTTTCCAGCTCCGGGGATTTAAGTGGCAATTTGTTTTTATTATGGTTTTTCTAAGAGGGAAGAAGAAATTGTTAGATGTTATGTCATAAAGCCAAATAGCTCTTCACCGCAAGCTTCTCCCGTTCCATCACTTAAGGCAATGCGGAATTAGCCTGTGTTATTGTTTACTTAACAAAGTCAACTTTCAACTACTGTGCGGTTCAAGGCTGCTGTAATCACAAACAGGTCCGTGTTATTGGAAGGCGTTTGTTTTTATTTGGAGAGGGAGAAAGAACTGGACTCTTTATACATAATCTGGCGTGGGTGCGATTTAAAGAGGACCTGTCAGTGTTCCCGATGCCAGTAGGCTAACACTACTGCTATTGGAAAACGTCAGGTTGTTAATAGCAACACCAATATTATTTTCAATATTGCTTTCCAAAAAAACAGAAGGTATTTGCCAGTATCCAGCTCCCTGCTTGTGGGCACTGGGGTGACTCTGCCATCTGGCAATGCACACGCCTTATCGTGGAAGCATACAAGAGCTTCTGTTTCATGAGAGGAGTGATTGTAGGTCAGAGACACATACTGTACACATGGGATGGATTTGTACTTTCTCCACCCCTAGGCTTCCTTCTGACTCCCCTTTCATGTACAACTGCACTCTCCCCATTCCACATGCAGCCCCTCTTCTCCCCAGTATGACTATCCCACCACCCCCCAGCAACACTGTGCCTAAAGCAGTAGCACAGCAGGGCAGTGTGTTGTGCCTAATTCAGGTACACCAGTGGCACAGATGATCATAGAGATTGGGATGCATGAAGGGGGATTATTGACGGCAGAGCCCAATGAGGTATGTCTTCATCGCTCTGCTTGTTACCTCTACGTGGGGGGAGGGACAATCTGGCGACCTATAATTAGATCGTACGTATTAGTACGCTGCCGGTGAGTTGGAAAACATCTGCTGAAAAGCTTTATGGAGATGAAGATTTCATTTTTCAGCACGACCTGGCACATGCTCACAGTGCCAAAACCACTGGTAAATGGTTTACTGACCATGGTATTACTGTGCTCAATTGGCCTGCCAACTCTCCTGACCTAAACCCCATAGAGAATATGTGGGAAATTGTGAAGAGAAAGTTGAGAGATGCAAGACCCAACACTCTGGATGAGCTTAAGGCCGCTATCGAAGCATCCTGGGCCTCCATAACACCTGAGCAGTGCCACAGGCTGATTGCCTCCATGCCACGCCGCATTGAAGCAGTCATTTCTGCAAAAGGATTCCCGACCAAGTATTGAGTGCATAACTGAACATAATTATTTGAAGGTTGACTTTTTTTGTTTTAAAAACACTTTTCTTTTATTGGTCGGATGAAATATGCTAATTTTTTGAGATAGGAAATTTGGGTTCTCATGAGCTGTATGCCAAAATCATCAATAAGAAAAACAATAAAAGGCTTGAACTACTTCAGTTGTGTGTAATGAATCTAAAATATATGAAAGTCTAATGTTTATCAGTACATTACAGAAAATAATGAACTTTATCCCAATATGCTAATTTTTGAGAAGATCCTGTATATATATATATTTTGACACTTTACCCCACACCATTCAATTTTCAGTAAAAAAAAATAATAATAATAATAATAATGATGATCAGAAAAATCCAGCAATCCCAATAGACTTTTATAGAATAAAAACGGAAATCCCGATTTCTTGCTAGAATTAAAAAAAAAAAAAAAAAAAAAAAAAAAAACAAAACAAAAAAAAAAAAATCAGATATTTCGGAAAATCCGATTGTTTTTATCAAATTGCTGTAAAATCGGATCATTTTATTGTATCATGTGTGGCCACCTTTAAACTTGGAAGACTTCCTACGTTTGGGGGGCTAATCTAGCTATATATAGTCAGGAAAGGTGGGGACTAATCTGGCTACTTATACCTCTATACCAGGGGTGGGATACCTATACTAGGGGGCTAATCCAGCTACCTATACTACTGGCTCTTTTTGATACCTACACTGGGGGATCTGTTCAAGCTACCCACACTGGTCGGCACATCTGGCTACCCATTCTGGGACACCCTCTGGCTACCCATACTGGAGGTACCCCTAGCTACCTATCGGGGGGGCACTACCTTAAATTTGGGAGGGAGGGGTAGTGACAATTTTGCTAAAGGGCTCGTTGTCTGTTCAATGTAGCACTTTATGGTATTCTTTTTAAAGGTGGCCACTAACTGTCCAATTACTAGCGAAAAATTGTTCAAGCGATCAGAAGTTCTGTTCAGATTGGTTGTAAATCTCCATTGATGGGCACAATCGATTACAAACTATTATAAAAATAGTCGGCCGATTGGATTTTCATCAACTCAACATTTGGATTTTCTTGTTGGTTGTGATAGATGGGAAACAAAGATTGGTTTGTTGATGTAGTAAACGATTTTTCTTCCGATCAGAATTTTCTGATCGCTCTAACGATTTTTCACAAGAAATTGGATCGTTAGTGGCCACCTTAACCTCCTTGGCGGTAATCCCGAGCTGAGCTCGGGGTATGCCGCCGGAGGTCGCCGCTCAGGCCCTGCTGGGCCGATTTCGGTTCTGAAAAAAGCAGCACACGCAGCTGGCACTTTGCCAGCCGCGTGTGCTGCCCGATCGCCGCCGCTCCGCGGCGATCCGCCGCGTGCAGCGGCGAAAGAGGGTCCCCCCAGCCGCCCGAGCCCAGCGCAGCCGGAACAAACAGTTCCGGCCGGCGCTAGGGGCTGGATCGTCCATGACGTCACTCCGCTCGTCGCCATGGCGACGAGGAAAGCGAAACAAGATAGGCCGCTCATTGCGGCCTATCTTGTTACTTTCGATTGCCGGAGGCGATCGAAAGTACGGATCAGGAGCGCCCTCTAGTGGGCTTTCATGCAGCCAACTTTCAGTTGGCTGCATGAAATATTTTTTTTTTTATTAAACAAAAACCACATTGCAGCCTCCCTGGCAAAATAAATAAACCGCCAGGGAGGTTAAGCCAATGGAACTCAATTGTACCACAGGCTGATCTGATACTGAAACTACAGACCAAACCTGCTTTGGGAAATATATCCCCAGCAGGATAAATGACATCAATAAAAATCCAACAGGGCCCTAAATCCTTCTCTGCAATAAGAAAACCAAAAATAAACAGTGACTTGCAAAAGTATTTGGCCCCCTTGAAGTTTTCCACATTACTGCCACAAACATGAATCAATTTTATTGGAATTCTACGTGAACGACCAATACAAAGTGGTGTACACGTGAGAAGTGGAACGAAAATCATACATGATTCAAAACATTTTTTTTACAAATAAATAACTGTAAAGTGGGGTGTGCATAATTATTCAGCCCCCTTTGGTCTGAGTGCAGTCAGTAGCCCATAGACATTGCCTGATGAGTGCTAATGACTAAATAGAGAGTACCTGTGTGTAATCTAATGTCAGTACAAATACAGCTGCTCTGTGAGGGCCTCAGAGGTTGTCTAAGAGAATATTGGGAGCAACAACACCATGAAGTCCAAAGAACACACCAGACAGGTGAGGGATAAAGTTATTGAGAAATTTAAAGCAGGCTTAGGCTACAAAAAGATTTCCAAAGCCTTGAACATCCCACAAAGCACTATTCAAGTGATCTTTCAGAAATGGAAGGAGTATGGCACAACTGTAAACCTACCAAGACAAGGCCGTCCACCTAAACTCACAGGCCGAACAAGGAGAGCGCTGATCAGAAATGCAGTCAAGAGGCCCATGGTGACTCTGGACAAGCTGCAGAGATCTACAGCTCAGGTGCGAGACTCTGTCCATAGGACAACTATTAGTCGTGCACTGCACAAAGTTTGCCTTTCTGGAAGAGTGGCAAGAAGAAAGTCATTGTTAACAGAAAAGCATAAGAAGTCCCGTTTGCAGTTTGCCACAAGCCATGTGGGGGACACAGCAAACATGTGGAAAAAGGTGTTCTGGTCAGATGAGATCAAAATG
Source organism: Hyperolius riggenbachi (assembly GCF_040937935.1). Taxonomy (NCBI): domain Eukaryota; kingdom Metazoa; phylum Chordata; class Amphibia; order Anura; family Hyperoliidae; genus Hyperolius; species Hyperolius riggenbachi. Next base: position 56,547,524 of record NC_090649.1, on the reverse strand, counting down.
AAACTTTTTGGCCAAAATGCAAACGCTATGTGTGGTGGAAAACTAACACCGCACATCACTCTGAACACACCATCCCCACTGTCAAATATGGTGGTGGCAGCATCATGCTCGGAGGTGCATCTCTTCAGCAGGGACACGGAAGCTGGTCAGAGTTGATGGGAAGATAGATGGAGCCAAATACAGGACAATCTTGGAAGAAAACCTCTTGGAGCCTGCAACAGACTTGAGACTGGGGCGGAGGTTCACCTTCCAGCAGGACAACGACCCTAAACATAAAGCCAGGGCAACAATGAAATGGTTTAAAACAAAACATATCCATGTGTTAGAATGGCCCAGTCATAGTCCATATCTAAATCCAATCGAGAATCTGTGGCAAGATTTGAAAACTGCTGTTCACAAACGCTGTCCATCTAATCTGGTTGAGCTGGAGATGTTTTGCAAAGAAGAATGGGCAAGGATTTCAGTCTCTAGATGTGCAAAGCTGGTAGAGACATACCCTAAAAGACTGGCAGCTGTAATTGCAGCAAAAGGTGGTTCTACAAAGTATTGACTCAGGGGGCTGAATAATTATGCACACCCCACTTTGCAGTTATTTATTTGTAAAAAATGTTTGGCATCATGTATGATTTCCGTTCCACTTCTCATGTGTACACCACTTTGTATTGGTCGTTCACATGGAATTCCAATAAAATGGATTCATGTTTGTGGCAGTAATGTGACAAAATGTGGAAAACTTCAAGGAGACCGAATACTTTTGCAAACCACTGTAAATAGCTCTGGCTGGTGATCTATTTCTCCTTCCCTCGCTTCCTAACGTGCCCTGTGATAAGCTTAATGGGCATGAATTATAATTACAGCAATAATAATAATAATTATAAATAACAGTTATTAAAAATGTCATATACCTTTGTGGTACTTTATGACTTTAATGCCGTATGTAAATTGGCACTGAACAGGTGGTTGTTGTACTCTTGGCAGTGTAATTACCAAATAATCCTTCCGCGAAATAATTCCGTCACCTGCCGAGACTGGGGGGCCGCCAGTACAATTAGCGCCAGAAAACAGTTATTATGTAACACGACATGCCACCCTGGGCGCTGCATGCCAGCCAGGTCACTTCGCTGTGTCAATAATATATACGGCTTGGGCACAGGCTGGCAGCCAGGGATCGCGGTCACAGACTGGTGAGTAAATAAGGGTTACAGAGGATTATGTTTCAGCTCAGGAACATTAGACAACGGGATGGAGCCAAGATACTTATGATCAATGATTGCCAAGCAGAGCAGCGGGCACAGGCGTTCCCTTACAGGAGTTGGCGACTTTCATGCGATCACATGATCGGAATGACTCCAGAGCCTTCACAGATGGCAGCGTCATCACCGCAATCATTGACTGAAGCCCATATTACTTGCTCTCAAACAGCTCGTTTACATAACTAAGCTCTAAAGAGGAACTGTAACCGAGGATTGAACTTCATCCCAATCTGTAGCTGATACCCCCATTACCACGAGGAAGTGCTTACCTTTTCTGGAATAGATCATCAATGAGGTATGTATGGCTGATATTGTGGTGAAACACCTCTCACCGTGTGAGTTCATGACCATGGCCCTGACATCCCACTGTGGGAGCCTTGTTGCATCTTGGGAAATAATAACTGTTTCCTACTGCCAAGCAATCAGAATCTCCCTCTGAGCATTAGCATTATTATTATTTATTGGATTTATAAAAACGCCAAAATATTACGCAGCGCTGGACAATATATAAGATTACAGAAAATGATAACAGGGGTGACCGACAACACAATACAGGTAATAAGTAATAAGATGCCAGATCATACTCTGGAGTAGTAGGCCTAATAATACAAGATCACATTGTTCTGAGTAGAGGGCACAATCAAGTATGATACACGAGGAGAGAGGGCCCTGCCAAAGGCTTAAAGAGACACTAACATCAAAAATATCCCCTGGGGGGTACTCACCTCGGGTGGGGGAAGCCTCCGGATCCTAATGAGGCTTCCCACGCCGTCCTCTGCCCCACGGGGGTCTCGCTGCAGCCCTCCGAACAGCCGGCGACAGACCCGACTGTCAATTCAATATTTACCTTTGCTGGCTCCAGCGGGGGCGCTGTGGCTGCTTTCGGCTCCGAAGTAGACGGAAATACCTGATCTCAGTCGGGTCCGCTCTACTGCGCAGGCGCCGGAGACTTGCGCCTGCGCAGTAGAGCAGACCCGACGGCGATCGGGTATTTCCGCCTATTCGGAGCCGACAGCCGTCAGAGCGCCTGCGCAGGAGCCGGGAAGGTAAATATTTACGTCGCCGCTGTACGGAGGGCTACAGTGAGACCCCCGAGGGACGGAGGACGGCGTGGGAAGCCTCATTAGGGTCCTGAGGCTTCCCCCGCCCGAGGTAAGTACCCCCCAGGGGACGTTTTGACGTTACAGATTCTCTTTAAAATCTAGAGGGAGAGGTGCATATCTATCTGATCTATAAAAACAAAACAACCATTTAGCCTATCGCATTGTTAGGGGGTGTGGTTATAAATAATGGCAATTGATGCTTTTTTTTTCACGTTCACCAGCAGTAAAGATGATGATATGCTGGCTCATTGTGGACCAAACAATATGAACAAATTGCCTCTGTGTCCCCACACCACTGCTCTCTGCCCCCCCCCCCCCCAGCTGCGACATAGCCCCCTAAAATTAGTGACAATATTAGTGACAATATTTGTCGCTATCTCAGGGGGTAAATAGAGGAGAGGGGTTCCCTACACCTGCAGGCTTTCCAGAGCTGCCATTGGGCAGTTCTCTCTCCCTGGCCACGCCCCTGCCGCTCCCCCCGGCCTCCCTGCATGTTGCTGAGAGAGATCTCTCTCCTTCCAGCATCGTGACCCAGAGGACAAGAAAATGAAAGTGTGCCAGTGCGGCCCACAGGAGCGGCGGAGAGCGGCGGTTTTGCTGCCGGATGAGGTAGCATAATGTTTATTTTATTTTATGAGCCCACCTCTGGCTCTCTTTAATTTCTCTTCTAGTTTTTAACTTCTCACTTTGTAACGTATTGGTTTATTCACTAAAGTTGACTAAAGTTCCATTTTAAAGGTGGATGAAAACACATTTAAAAAAAAATAATAAAGTGGAATTTAAATCAAGCTAATAACTTGCATGTGAGCAGCTCACACGAAGCTGGTGGGTCCACAGAACACTTCTATAAATCAGATGTTATTGGTTCCAATTATCTACAGGTGTTGAGGTAATCCCCAGGACTGTGACAAGGCCAGCTTCATTCTGAGACACTAAAGGTGGCCATACACTGGTCGATTTGCCATCAGATTCGACCAACAGATAGATCCCTCTCTGATCGAATCTGATCAGAGAGGGATCGTATGGCTACCTCTACTGCAAACAGATTGTGAACCGATTTCAGCCTGAAACCGTTCACAATCTGTTGTGGTGGTGCTGCTGCTGCCGCCGCCGCTCCCCCCTGCATACATTACCTGCTCCGCCAGCGCGACTGCCCCCGGTCACCGCTGCTCTGTCTGCGCTCTGGTCTCCAGGTCCGGCATGTCTCACTTCTTCTAGCTCGGCAGGAAGTTTAAACAGTAGAGCGCCCTCTACTGTTTAAACTTCCTGCCGGGCTAGAAGAAGTGAGGCATGCCGGACCTGGAGACCAGAGCGCAGACAGAGCAGCGGTGACCGGGGGACTGGAGTCGCGCCGGTGGAGCAGGTACAGTATGCGGGCTCTATTGCGTCGGTCGTCGGGCACTCGAACGTCGCTAGCGACGCGCTCCCTACCCGCGGGCGATCAACGGTAATTTTCCGCACAGAGTGATCGACGGGATCGGACGAAATGGATCGAAATTCGGCGTGTAGCGCGAACGATTGTCAGCAGATTCGATCCCAGTGAAAAAATTTAGCAAACCGACGACGAGCGACCGACTGTTTTCACCAGTCTAGTGGATCAACTCAGATGAGTTTCAGGCAAATATTGTGCAGATGGCCTCGTGTACAATATAATTTAACCACTCTGCGACCGCTTTACCCAGAATTGCTGCCGCAGAGTGGCTCTCCTGGGACCACCTAAGGCCCGGTTCACATTAGCGGTCGCCGTCCGGAATCGCCGTGCCGGAGCCGGACCGCATGCAGAACGGACGGAACGGACGCACGGCATAGCAATGAAAGCCTATGCGTCCGTTCACATGCGTCCGTTTCGTCCGGACCGGATCCAGACTCCAGCATAAGACCCAACATGCGCTATTTTTTGGTCCGGCTCCTCCGGCAGCCGTATCCGGAGCGGAGCCGGGCTGCACCATCCGGCCAATACAAACCAATGAGAACCGGAGAGCGCACAACACACTGGCTAAAAATCCGGATGTTCTACCCCACTTCCTATGCGTATTGTAGCGGCGATTTTGGATGGGGACACATGGGCAAGCATTTTGGAGTGGAGCAGCAGTGACTTTAAACGTGCTGGAGATGTTGGCAGTATGTCGGAGGTGGAGGTGAGTGCTTAACAGCGGAGGGCCTGATTCCACAGGTCCACCTTCTGCTGACCTCCCAGACCCCAACATTTTTATTCCTTTTCTACTATCTTTTGCCAAACGGATCCGGATCGCATCCTGATGAACACCTGATGCAACCTGACCGGATCCGGATCAGAACCGTACGGTTCCGATCCGGATCCGGTCCGGATCCGGTCAGGTCATCCGGTCCGTTTGGCAGAGAACCGCAAGTGTGAACCGGGCCTAACACAGTATTGTGTTGTATTGCGATGCGTGAGATTTGCTCGCTCTGCGCCCGTTCCCTGCAGGGGGAGAGAGGCGGCCTCAGTGATCAGCCTTCTATATTTACATGTACAGCGCTGCGATCTACTGCAGCACTGTACGGGGGACAGCTCTGTCACTGAGCTGTCCCCAGGAGAGTCAGGGCCCGTTTCCACTAGCGCGAATCCGCATGCAGACAACGCATGCGGATTCGCATAGGCAATACAAGTGGATGGGACTGTTTCCACTTGTCAGTTTTCATTTGTGTTTTTATGTGCAGGATTTTTCTGCACAGTAGACCCTGCAGAATTCGCCTGCGTCTGGAATGCAGGCGAATCGCAGACAATGTATTTAATAGGGAAATCGCATGCGTTTTTTCCCGCGATTTCGCGTGCAATTTCGCATTGAAAGTAATGTAAATTGACACCAGCAGTGACATGGTTAAAATCGCATATACCCTGCCTATGCGAAATCGCGGCAAATACCGCATGCGGAATCGCATCCGATTTCATCAGCGGTGATATGCGGCGATTCCGCACCGCAATAGTGGAAACGGGCCCTCAGAAAAACCGGATCACTCTCATAGGCTGAGGCCTATGAGAGGGGATCTCTATGATTGGATCTCGGGGATGGGTGTGGCATAAATTTAAATAAAAGTCAATTTTATTTCGAGAAAAAAAAAAGACAAATTTAAAAAAAAAAACTGTTGCAGCAGCAATCAGATGCAATCAACAAAAAGCTCTGTTGGTGGCAAGAAAAGGGGACAAGATTTATTTGTGTGCTCAGTTGTCCGGCCCTGCAGCGAGATATTAAAGCTGCAGAAGCCTGAATTGTAAAAAATTGCCTGGTCACTAGGGGGGTGTAAGCCTGTGGTCTTCAACTGGTTAATAAACCTTGTTCAATATGCGAGCATGTCGTGCACAATTTCACTTCCATTTGCATGTGCAGTATTGCCATGAATTGGTCATTTGCAATATCGATGTGCGGACGTCGTCTTTATAAAGCCTTGTTGTTTGTCTCTGTTGTTGGTAAAGGCATTTTGGCGACATTGGTTGTTTGCTTGTGGCAACGTTTAAGCGTATGTAGGAATCTTAACAGTGGCTGACAAAGCCTTAATAAGTGCATTCATCGTGGGCCACATATCTGGATGGGCAAAAAAACAAAATGTAAAAAAATAAACCTACTTCTGTTTGACTGGCGTATACAGTAACAAACATGGATCTCAGGGTGGTCCCCACCTGCTGATAAGAGAGCCTTCAGCTTAACTGACAACTTCATGGAGGTTTCATAAGGAAGAGAGTCTTTAGTCCAATGGACAACCTCAGGGAGGCTTGTTCCTCAGTTTGTGCCCCACTGTGGAAGTGCTTATTGTTTGTGTAAGGTCTGTTTGTATCCATTGCCAGCAGATAGATTGCAAAATAAGACTGGGAATTTCAGCTCTGGGGCTCACTCTCTATGTCAAGGGTCCCCAAACCTTTTTGGTCAAGGGCCAGGTCAACATACTGCAGACTGCTGGGGTGCCGGAACATACATAAAATGATGTTGAAAAATATTACATTGAATCTAGGTATTGATTCCCCCCAATCTTGCCTGGAGGAGACCTCTCTAGCAGCAGCCATTCAGTCACGCGGCGCCCGAAGAACGTCTTTGTGCACCAGACAGTGAAGCATGCCCAGGTGACAACCTGCCGTCCAGTTGGACAACAGTGCCACCTGATGCAGAATTGGATTGGAAGCCAGCCAATGACTGCTCACTGGCTTCTGCAGTATGTGGATGGGTGGGGCCAGCACTGCTGTTCTATATGCCAGCCGCGCATATTTAATGGTGCAGTGGGCAGCATCTATCAGTTATACATTTTGTGTTTGGGGGCCAGTGAAAAAGCCTTGGGAGCCGTATTTGGCCTGCGGGCCGTAATTTGAGGACCACTGCTCTATGTAGATGTGGAACCCCCACTTTTTTGTGTCATGTGCTACAGAAGATGCTGGCCCGATATAAATAAAAAAATAATAATAATAATTGAATAGTTTCCTATGTGAAATGGGTGGACAACCTTGTTTTTAGAACAACTGCCAGATGTTCACTGTCGAGCCTGTCCCCCTCACGTCCCACCAATCCAACAGGAAGTTGTAGTAAACATTCAAAGGAGGAGGACAAAGTC